>NC_141886.1:28883167-29187022 GCF_030686135.1 Camelina sativa
TGAGGAATGAGCAATCTATACAAAGTAAAAGAGGGGTCTACGTGATTAAGAAGAAGAAGAAGAAAAAAAAGTCGGTAAAGAATACTGCAAGATGCATTTCTATTAACAATATATATATAAGATTTATAAAATACTAATATACAGTTCTTATACACAAACTTAAGACAACGAATAATTGAGAAAAGCTCGCGAATTCGCATTATAAGTTGTTTTTTTTTCTCTTTTCGACAATGCGCCATAAGAAGTCTTAACCATAAAAGATAATTGATGTTTTATGGTGACATTTAATCCATTTGCATTCTAATGGAGTTATATATATTCGTGATGGGTTTTGGAGATGTTTCAGATGATAATATCATAGAGGAAATTATTATTCATCAGAAACGGGTAGGTGCATTGCTATGGATGAACTTGACCCAATCCTCATCTGATCGAGATTGGATTTCATTCTTTGGTTTCCGTGTGCCCGGAAGCCAGTGCCATGTCGGCTTATCGCAAATTGTTATACATGTAAAACTTTTTACTTAAAAGCGTTATCAACCAAGATTTTATTTGGTTGGAAAGAATTTTAAGTATTTAAAGGCATTTAAAACATACGTTATGGCAACAACCATGAATGAGAAGACAATGAATTTTTCCGAATGATCATATAGAATCTTGGCCGGAATCATCAAATTATTTGATTTCAAGAAGACACAAGACGTGGAAACATTTCCAACAAGAATAAAATTACATTCCTAAGTGAAGTAATGCTAATTAGTAGTGGCTAAGAGTTTCAAAACGGAAATATTCTGGTTTTAACGATCTTCAAAACTCGAACTAGTGTTTGACAAAAGAAAAAAAAATCGAACTAGTTTACGAATTTAGTGTAGTTACAAGTTATTTTTTTGTATGTTAAATTAAGAAAACAAAAAATTGAGTGGAACAAGTATGATTTGAAAAAACATTGTGTAGTATATGGATGTTATTCGGGAAAACTAGTATATTTTGTGTGTTGTAGTCATCTACATAATAAGTTAATAATTAATGTATGTGTGTTTTTTTAAATTAGCGAAGTGATCTTCCAATAAATGTAGATTTAGTAAAATGGACAGAAAATAGAGGGACCAAATCGATCGGGAACTTTACAAGATCATAGAGATTTTACTGAATTACATGAAAGTGTGTCTAGAGTCCTTTCTTTTGTTTATTATAGAATGCTCAACTTGAGCTTGAAATGGTAGGTAAGCTATACATGCGGCAATTCTATATACATTTGTAAAAGCTAACCGTACACAAAGAAACCAAATATCATGGGATTTATTAATTGAATGGTCTTGGACCAAAAAGCGTTAAGTACAATGATAAATAAAACATAAAGTAATTTCAGATGGTGAGTGAGATTCGAATAGTGCTTAAAAGATTCTCAGTCTAGCAGCTAAAAATATTTCGTAGGCTTCAACAACCAGTAGGAGGATTATATATTAGCATCGTGTTCGTTTCATTTATTAATTAGTAGTACGATCCTTTTTTCTTGTTTGATGCTTGTTCAATAGTCGTAGTAGTACTAGTACGCTTAACTAAAATATTATGTGGCCGGCTAAAAGAAAGGACATAATCATGTCAGTAACCCTTTGCGTTCATTTCGTATATTACTTCATTTATATCTTTTTTTTTCTTCTTCTTTTTCTTGTATATCTTCCTCAACATACTCTTCAAGATTCTTGAATATATATAGGTTAAACTAATCGTCGTAATTTTTAGTTTTAAAAGTAAAGTTGTCAATCATTCATGTGGTGCGAATACAACCTACTATCATATAATCTCGTGGTATGGATAAAATTATTAATAGTTACATTATTTATGAAGTCGTTCACCGAGATCTTGTAGCACTTACCAATGAGATCCTATCAATTAGTATTACACAGAAGAAATCAATTATATACACTAATACAATTAGATCTGTTCTTCATAGACAAACTTGGGATTTGCGATCCCAAGTAAGATCGGTTCAGGATCATGGGATTCTTTTCTATCAGAGAGGAAGAGCTGTTGCACAAAATGTACTTATTAGTAATTGCCCCATAGATCCTATATCTATCTATATGAAGAAGAAATCATGTAACGTAGGGGATTCTTATTTGTACAAATGGTACTTCGAGCTTGCAACGAGCATGAAGAAATTCACGATACTTCTTTTATCTTTTGAGTTGTGTTTCAAACTATGCGTAAAGGTAAAGGAATCTGTGTCCTATTTCTATGTGTCGCTGAAAATTAGTTTGGCTAGCTTTGAATGGTAATTTAGTAAGGCTAGTACTGCTGCAGTAATACTAAAAGATTTACGAAAATAGCTTTTCTGATATCATAATAGAAGCTTTTCTCTTAACTACTATTCATATCGTTTTAACTATTTTACTACCATTTTCATTTGACTGTTTAAAATTTTTGTACCATTTTGTCATGAGATAAAAATTCATTTGTAATGAAAAAGAAAAATCATATATAGATGAAAATATAAAGAAGAGATTGAAGGTTAAAAAGAATAACATTGTACTAAACGAACATTTCATTCTTCTCTCGAGACTTGCCACTTGTGAATTGGGTATGTAAGAACTAAAGAACGACGTCATTAACACCCCAAAGAGAAGAAGAACCACTTGCTTTCTAGTTTTGCAACATACAGTGATTGAAATCGAACTTGGAGAACTCGAATGCTAGTCTTCAGACATGATATGATGAATTCTTTCAACTATGGCACTACCGTAGATTAGTTTATGTTGCAACATATTTCGATAACCTAAATGTCATAATCGATCACTTTGAGCCTAATTCGGTTTAACGAAGTCAATTTCAACATCAAATTTAATATATACAACATTTGTATATATGACTATTAGTCAATACAAAGTCTTATATCAATATTGTATTCTGTACTACATATTTCAATTTATTTGATAAATGGGTCAAACATATTCCACAATACACATCCAATATCAAATGATGAAACCGTACTTTGTACTTAAAAGTGCTTTTGAATATAAAAAAACTCAACGGTGGCAAATGCACAAAACAGCCTTGCAAATCAAATTTAATTAATACATAAATGAGTTTGTTTGGTGGCGCATGAGATTATCTAACACCAAATATCATATATGGCCTTCTCTCATTTCCAGTAGCCAACTAATTCTTTTTTCCTTTTCCTGTTTTTTTTTAGTATAATTTTCCTATAATCATTAGGATTTTAACCTATTGAATAAAGATTGCATTAAGTTATTATATAGTGGTGCACATAAACTAAGTAGGTCCATTCAAGGGACTTCCGAAAAGGCAGGAGCCAATTAGAATAAAGTTCAGATTCCACTATAGATATGAAGTGTAATAAAAGATGCACACAGTTGAAAAATTAAAATGCAATTTTCTTATACCCATCACACTCTATTCCTATTCCAATAGCACTTTCTTATACCCATCACAGTTGAAAGATGTTTGATTTAGTTTTGGATGGTTGTTGTTATGGTTGAGTTTACCTAGAATAATAGATTTTTTTTTTTTTTTTTTTTGAAAAATGTCCGTAGTGTGCATATCTTCAAAGATATTCATTTCAGCTTTTTGTTTTCGAAAATGTCTATTCAGCTTTCTAACTTCAAAAATATACCCATTAAGTCTTAATTTATAAAAAAATTATAAGGTTTATAAAGTAGTATGTTTTAAAACATTAAATTATTTAAATTTAAAAATGAACTCATTTAATGTCCATTCAGCTTTCTAACTTCATAATTATTTGAATTATGTTTTAAAATTTGACAATTTAAATTGAAACGAATTTGGATTTGATCAGTGATCTTTGCTTTCTCATGTACTATTACTTCATTGTAATCAAACATGAAAACAAATTTGACCAGCGTACCTCAAATAATTACTATGAACAAATGCTCTAAATCAAATACATACTAATGATAATAATTTATGTATATATTTAATTTGAAACATTATACATTATTAAGAAAAAACTAAAATTTTATGTCTTAAAATTAAATTTACAGCAAACAAATAAACATTTACAAGACCTCAAAAAAATATATTCATAATTGGTTTAGTTAATTGCATTAAAAATGTTTTGAAAATGATTGCCAGCTAGATGAAGTAAACACCACTACATAGTCATATATGCAGACTTGAAAATTCTTTTACTACACCAAGTATTATCATAAGAAATTGTTAGAATTATAGTTTTGTAGATACCTTTTTCAATTTTTTTTTTGTCATTTTCATTTTACACAACTATAATATATTAAATTAACTTTTAGAATTTTTTTTAGGTTTGGTTCTATGTTTTACATTTAAAGTATAGTTTTGAGGGGGTATGGTTTAGTATTTGGAGTATAAAGTTTGGAATTTAGTCATTTTGTACATAGAAAACTTTATTATTAAACGAAGGAACTTTTGCAAAAGAGTATAAAAAAAATGGTATTTTTGCAAATGCCCTAATATAATCATTACATGCATAAACAAACATGTATATGTGTATAGCACCATAACTATCCAAATTTGGTGTTTGTTTTCCCAGAATTAGCCGCTGACCAAAAATATTCAAAAAATAATTTTTTCTCGTTGTTCTCTCAAAATACAATTTTATTTCTATTTATTTTTGAAAAATAACTGAAAATAATAAATTATTACATAATTTTACAAAAACAAATATAACAACATATGTAAAAATAATTATATTACAACATTTTTCTTACCTTTTCTTTTTAAAAATTATTTTTTCTTTTGAAATTTCAACTGTTGGAGTTTTAAACATATCCTTTTACTTTTTACTTTTATAAAATTTATGATATTATGTCATTTAAAATATATCTAAGACATTACCAGCTAATTTTTTGTTTTAATAAGAAAATGAAGAAGAAAATAATCAAAATTATATTTATCTACATAAAAACATATATCTTAAAAACTAATTAAAAGCCAGCCTTTGACTTATAAAAAGGGAAGGCATATATTTTTTTAATCTTAGTTTGTAGTAATATTTTATTATAGAAATTTTCTACTTAAATTATATAATTTTGAATACTTCGTGTATTGGATTAGTATATAATTTAAAACAGTTTATTTGAGGTTTACAATAATTAAAGCGCCCAACACATAGGATGAAAAATATAGAAGATAGTTGTAACGTCCCGACCGCCACCTTTTTTAGTAGGTCCCATGTCCATTTCCAGTCTATGGCCCTACTTTTTTTAATGGGTCTCACGTCCTTTCACTAGGCCCGTGAGCCCATCCATATCCAACGGTCGGTTTGTTATGTCTGGGAAGCTTTAAATACTTGTTTACCGTCCCTACAAATCACCACATGATATTTCTTGTGTTTTGTCTTCACTCCACAGTTCGACAATCACTTCTCCAAGGTCACCCATCCTGAGACTACTCCAGTATAAACACGCTTAATTCTGGAGTTCTCTTATGATTATTGCGACCAAATCCATTCTCTTTATACCTCTCCGCAAACCTGGATGTCACAATAGCCATATTTTTTGATGATGTCTTTTCAAATTTGAACATTATGTTAATGCAACCAAATTATGATGTATGCAACTCATATATAATGCTTTTAAATAGAAAGTATCACTATTGCCATTCAAAATTGTTAGAAAAAAAATCACTACATAATACATCCAAATCTAGAGAAAAAATTGTTGGCATCTTCATTAAAATGTTATACTCCCTCCGTTTCATAATATATGATGTTTTAACTAAAGCACGCATATTAAGAAGTCTTTATTTTTAACAAGTTCAACCAATCAGAAATAATACTGCATAATATAAAATACTAAACTTATCTAAAAGTTACATAGAAAATTGAAAACATCCTATATTATGAAACAAAAAACTTCTCTAAAACATCTTATATTTTGAAACGGAGGGAGTATTGTAAAATTCTATATTATTATAGTCATTCCAAAAATATTTAGTTAGGTAAGAATGAGTGGAATTTCTTGAAATTTAAAATGATGTATGTTGATAAATAATTTAAAGAACAGAGAATGATGTTGAAGATCGAATTTCAAATTATTTTAGTTTATCATATTATGAAAAAGTTGTGACAAAAAGAATTTTTGGAAGTTTTTAAAAAGATTAAAAAATTTATAAAATTGCAAAAAAATTAAGCAACTGAATAGACAGAAATATTTGTAAAACACAAATCTACAATAAACATACACAATTTTATAAAGAGACGTAACCAAAGAAATCTTTCGTAAAAAAAAATCTTTTTTTACGAAAAATACGACAAAAAACCAAACTGTTATTCGCATTTATTCAAATTATTAATTTTATACTAGGTTTTAACCCGCGGTACACCGCGGGACTATATTTTTAAAAGTAAAATAAAAATGTAATTTTTAAATAGATTAACTATATATATGACTAATGTTTTGTAAATTTTAAATATATATCCCTTATATCTATATATTATTTAGGTTTAACGGTTTAAAAATTTAGGTTTACCGGTTTAAATAGTTAAATTCAGAAATAACATATGGTATACCGTAGTACTGTTTGTTTATTTTACATAATCGTAATTTAATAAACTTAATTAGATATGCCTAATATTCAAATGTCGATTGTATTAACAAAATAATGAACTGATGATTTACTAACAGTCAATGAAATAATTTTCAATTTATATTAATACCCAAACTCATCCCGCTAGATATCCAAACATAATTTTTCTTCTTTACTTAAGTACAACTTGCACGTTTTTCAAAATCCAAATAACCAAAAATACAAACAAAATATAGTACCAAAAATCTTGCTAATCAAGTATACATTATCTTCAAAATATCTTAATTTTAGAATTGTTTACATATGATTCGGAAATATGTTATGAAATATGATTATTATTATTATTATTTTTTTTTTTTTTTTGCAGATAAAACGGACAAATATGTATTGACGTAAAAATTCATTTGGGATTTGCACATACATTTTTGTTGTTAGCATTAAATATTATAAATATTTTAGGAAATATTTAGGAATTTTACAAAACAAATATTTAATGAGATATTGTAATTAGTTGTTGATTGATTAAGGAGATATTTTAGGAATTTTTGTTCTGCACAAAATCTTAGTTTTAAATTTTATTTTATAAATTAAAACTAAAAATATTTAATGCCAATGGCATGCTTGTAAATAAGTGCCAAGTTCAGGATTTATTTCATAAATGTCTCCAAAAATGTATATATAGATAGGTTTTAACCCGCGGTACACCGCTGGACTATATTTTTAAAAGTAAAATAAAAATGTAATTTTTAATAGATTAACTATATATATGACTAATGTTTTGTAAATTTTAAATATATATCCCTTATATCTATATATTATTTAGGTTTAACGGTTTAAAAATTTAGGTTTACCGGTTTAAATAGTTAAATTCAGAAATAACATATGGTATACCGTAGTACTGTTTGTTTATTTTACATAATCGTAATTTAATAAACTTAATTAGATATGCCTAATATTCAAATGTCGATGGTATTAACAAAATAATAAACTGATGATTTACTAACAATCAATGAAATAATTTTCAATCTATATTAATACCCAAACTCAACCCGCTAGATATCCAAACACAATTTTTCTTCTTTGCTTAAGTACAACTTGCACGTTTTTCAAAATCCAAATAACCAAAAATACAAACAAAATATAGTACCAAAAATCTTGCTAATCAAGTATACATTATCTTCAAAATATCTTAATTTTAGAATTGTTTACATATGATTCGGAAATATGTTATGAAATATGATTATTCTTTTTATTTTTTTTTTTATTTTTTTTTTGCAGATAAAACGGACAAATATGTATTGACGTAAAATTTCATTTGGGATTTGCACATACATTTTTGTTGTTAGCATTAAATATTGTAAATATTTTAGGAAATATTTAGGAATTTTACAAAACAAATATTTAATGAGATATTGTAATTAGTTGTTGATTGATTAAGGAGATATTTTAGGAATTTTTGTTTTGCACAAAATCTTAGTTTTAAATTTTATTTTATAAATTAAAATTATAAATATTTAATGTCAATGGCAAGCTTGTAAATAAGTGTCAAGTTCAGGATTTATTTCATAAATGTCTCCAAAAATATATATATAGATAGGTTTTAACTCGCGGTACACCGCTGGACTATATTTTTAAAAGTAAAATAAAAATGTAATTTTTAATAGATTAACTATATATATGACTAATGTTTTGTAAATTTTAAATATATATCCCTTATATCTATATATTATTTAGGTTTAATGGTTTAAAAAGTTAGGTTTACCGGTTTAAATTGTTAAATTCAGAAATAACATGTGGTATACCGTAGTACTGTTTGTTTATTTTACATAATCGTAATTTAATAAACTTAATTAGATATGCCTATTAAAATGTCGATGGTATTAACAAAATAATGAACTGATGATTTACTAACAGTCAATGAAATAATTTTCAATTTATATTAATACCCAAACCCATCCCGCTAGATATCCAAACACAATTTTTCTTCTTTGCTTAAGTACAACATGCACGTTTTTCAGAATCCAAATAACCAAAAATACAAACAAAATATAGTACCAAAAATCTTGCTAATCAAATATACATTATCTTCAAAATATCTTAATTTTAGAATTGTTTACATATGATTCAAAAATAAGTTATGAAATATGATTATTCTTTTTATTTTTCCTTTTTTTTGCAGATAAAACGGACAAATATGTATTGACGTAAAAATTCATTTGGGATTTGCACATACATTTTTGTTGTTAGCATTAAATATTGTAAATATTTTAGAAAATATTTAGGAATTTTACAAAGTAAATATTTAATGAGATATTGTAATTAGTTGTTAATTGATTAAGGAGATATTTTAGGAGTTTTTGTTCTGCACAAAATCTTAGTTTTAAATTTTATTTTATAAACTAATATTAAAAATATTTAATATCAATGATATACTTGTAAATAAGTGTTAACTTCAGGATTTATTTAATAAATGTCTCAAAAAATGTATATATAGATAAATACATTATTACTCTTATGAAAATTACAATTCTACTCATAGTAAACTCTTAAAATTACCACATGAACCATATTACAGTGTTAGTTTGTTGGCGGGTCCGCCAAATGGCCCAAATCTACTAAACCCCCACCCACCATGGACTATAATATCCAAGGCTCACTTTCAAATGGCTCTATAATAGTATGCATACATATTAGGCTTTTCTTGCTAATTAAGAAAATTAACCTCTTAAACTCCCACACCTAACTTCTCCATGAACTCCCATAAAGTCTTATTTGATGATCCTCCAGGAGCCACTGCGGCTTCTGCCTTTGCCTTCCATTTCAAAGCATTCTTCCTCAACACCTCCGCTTTCTCCCCAATTGTCGCTTCCAAAAGCTTCTCTGTCACTTCCTCCCTCAGCACAACCCTATCCTCCATCGATCCACGACCAAGCCTAACTCCCGTCTTGAAAACATCAATGAGATAAACCTTAATGACTTGATCTCCCCATTGCGGTAAACAAACCACCGGAACTCCAAAAGCCAGAGCTTCCATTGTCGAATTCCATCCACAATGAGTGACGAAGCACATTACTGAAAGATGTGCCAAGACTTGCTCTTGTGGACACCAGTCCACAATCATTCCTTTACCTCTACTAGTTGCCTCTAATAGTTCTTGAGGCAATACATTAGTCTTGAGCTTTAGTATTTCTAGTGGAGGTCTAATCACCCACAAGAACGATAAACCAGAATTCAAAACTCCTTGAGCGATCTCTTCCATTTGTTCTTGCGTGAAGTATGCAACCGTCCCGAAAGAAATGTAGACAACAGATGATTTTGGTCTTGAGTCTAACCAGTCGAGACATTGTTCCGATGGTTTGCACATGTCAGCAGTTACAACAGAGGTCACTTCCTTAGCGAATATGGAAAGTGGTCCAATAGTTTTGATTGGACATAGAGTAGACATGTAGTCGAGCACTTCTTGTTCCATGGCATCAAAGGAATTAATTAGAACACAGGAGGGCTTCCTCAAATTCTTGAATTGTCCAAGAATCGCTTGTCGCAATTCGGAAAATTGAGTAGAAGGATGAAGATAGTTGGGGATTTCGTCGTGTTTCAAGACAGGAACGCAAGGGCGCTTAACATCAAGCTGAGGCTCTTTTCTGTCGGGAAAGAAACAGAGCCATTTTGGTAATGGTAATAAGCAGAGAAACAAGCGCAAGACTGGACCCAAAAAAGTGCACAAGGAATGTTGAACTCTTCCGCCACATCGCATACCCATGGAAGGAAGGGATGATTAATCAAACACGAGATGGGCTCGTTCTTTCTCTCGTATCTTTTCACGAGTTCAGACAGGTCACGTTTTCCGATATTCTCAAGATGTGACATGTGCTGGGCATTGTCTTCTGTCCATTCATTGTCGTAAGATTCAAATCGTATTGAGCCGGAACCAACCGGTTGAAGCTCACTGTCGACGATCTTGTTTGCTTGTCTGTTGGATATGGGCTTTGCCCCATATGCCAACTCGGCCCAACAAAGACTCACCAGAGATAGAAGGACATGGGCCAACCTTGGAGGACAATCTCGGGATTTTACACAGAAAACCCTAGAATGCCCTAACTCTACATTCGCTAATAAATAGCTCGAGACATCTATTGGAAAAAGGATCCTGACCCGCGGACAATACCCACAGAGCAATACTTTGCATCGAAAACTGCTATTATCTTTCGTATAACTCGTTTTGTTTCAGTTCGTCATTTTAAGCTTACTAGTTCGTCTGTGGACTAACAAGCTCTAATACGACTTGTTTAAGTGACGATCTCACGTTTTCCCCGATTAATAAAGAACTTGCTCGCTCTTTCCCACTAAATCTTATTTGTTTAAACTGTGTAATCCCCCGGTACAAACAATTGGCGCCCACCGTGGGGCAAGAGTAGAGCGCTTCTTTTTGACGAATCAGCCGACGGTCCACATTACCATGAAGATTCAAGACTCATGACGAATTCCAGCGAAGGTCTCAACAACACTTCCGAACAGCCAACAGAGCAACGTTGGGGACGAAGACAAGAAATTTCCGTAAGTCCCTGATCGCGTCGACCTCCAGCGTTACCAACCTCGCGAGAAGTGGCGACCTCACAAGGAATGTCTGGACCTACAAATCCATGATCGTGCCGACCTTCGGCTCGCGCGTTGCTCATCTCGCGAGAAGAAGCGACCTCGCGAGAAATGGCGACCTCACCAGAAGTTGTTGAACACGCAAGTCCCCGATTGTGCCGACCTCCGGCTCCAGCGTCGCCAACCTCGAGGGAAGTGCCGACCATGGAGGAAATGCCGACCTCATTCGCATCTCTCTGATCTCTCTCAATACAACGAAAACTACCAGATTTGCCGAGCAAATCCAGATCGCTCCCTCGATCCGTATTGTAGTGACTAACCATCTCCAATCCATAATTGCCGACCTCGTGATTGGTAGAACCAGAGAGCAGCGCCGACCTCCGCTTATCGAAATCTCCATCGTTCCGTGTTTCGACACCGCTCTCGTCAAACCTGCTAGTGGTTTGCGCTGACCTACGCTCGCCGCCGAGCTCAGCATCTACCTCGATTGAGGTCGACCCAAGAAAAGTGGCTTTGATCTCGTGAGTACCCTCGTCGGAACCTGCGACCGCAGATCTCAGAGATCCCATGTGATTGCCGCCCACGATCGATCTCGGCTCAAAATGCCAACCTCTGATTCTGACAATTCCGACCTCATCTTCACCTATCTCAAGGTCGCTATAATCACCCATCGAACTAACACGATCACGTCGGCCGACCATGGGCGATCTCACACAAAGGATGATGGACGATGACGGCTTAGGGTTAAGAGGGAGACCAAGCAAAAGAGAGAAGAGAGAGAAAGCATAGACACAAAAATAAAAAAATAGAGAGAGAAAGTTTACCTTTTATGATGAGGAAGCAAGTGAAGAAGAAACTGCTGCCACCATGCTACCAGCGCTCGGCGCGCTGACCATGCAACAACGATCGAAGGCACTAGAAAACAACATTACCATTGCTCAAACGCCGGACGTGCCAATTCAACCTTTTGCTTCCGCACGTGACGAGCATCGTCAAACCCTAGCTCCAGCTATTGCCGACTACGAGTGGCAACATCGTCTACGTACTTATCCTAACGAAAATGCAACTGCAGGTCACCATCATCGAACATCTCGAAAACCAGGACAAACAGATAGCCGAACGACGCCATGCTCATAACCTGGTTGAACTCTCTAATAGTTTGGCTCGAGGATACCTCCCTAGCCCTCCTAGAACTAACCCAAAAAATTCATGATGAACTCGCCGATGTCGCGAGAGCTAGTCTTCTGAAATTCTCGAATACCTCGCAGCGACATGCCGACCTGGCGCTAGAAGGATCTCCCTCGACGACAATGATCTCCCTTTAAGCCGAGCTCAATCTCACTCTCGGCGCCGATCTCAATCTCACTCTCGGCGTCAAACTCAATCTCACTCTCGGTGGCGACCTCAATCTCACTCTCTCGCTCGCCGACCTCAATTTCGGAGACCTCAAACTCATTCACCGACCTCAATCTCACTCTCGGTGGTGATCTCAATCTTGACGACGACGATCTCAACCTCGACGACAATGATCTCCCTTTAAGCCGAGCTCAATCTCACTCTCGGCGCCGATCTCAATCTCACTCTCGGCGTCGAGCTCAATCTCACTCTCGGTGGCGACCTCAATCTCACTCGCCGATCTCAACCTCAACCTCGATGATGACGATCTCACTCTCGCCGACCTCAATCTCACTCTCGGCGCCGAACTCAATCTCACTCTCGGTGGCGACCTCAATCTCACTCGCCGATCTCAACCTCAACCTCGACGATGACGATCTCACTCTCGCCGACCTCAATCTCACTCTCGGCGCCAAACTCAATCTCACTCTCGGTGGCGACCTCAATCTCACTCTCTCGCTCGCTGATCTCAATCTCGGAGACCTCAAACTCATTCGCCGACCTCAATCTCAAGCTCGCCGACCTCAATCTCAAGCTCGCCGACCTCGCTCAATTTCTTTGATCCTTGGTTACCAACTATGTGCAGCAACTCCGTCCTCAACCATTGCAGATCCATTATCAAGCACTACACTGTAAAAACGTGCTCAAGGCGCATAACATCTAGATGAGATCCACGCTCAACACTCCACGCGCCTGGCGCCACGCTCCGCAAAGACATGCTCAAGACACATAACATTCATACAAGCTTCGCGCTCCAGAACAACACACTCAACGCATACAACATCAGAACGAGCTCCGAGCTCAACAAAAAATATCGCTTTAACCATCACCGCACAAAGTTAGATCTTCTTGAAGCAGTCTGGAACGCCTAACGCCGAGCAGGCATATATTAAGACTCAAAGTATGCCCGCCGACCGCAGAAATACCTCGCTCGCCGGACTAAGGGGGGGACTATTGTTGGATATGGGCTTTGCCCCATATGCCAACTCGGCCCAACAAAGACTCACCAGAGATAGAAGGAAATGGGCCAACCTCGGAGGACAATCTCGGGATTTCACACAGAAAACCCTAGAATGCCCTAACTCTACATTCGCTAATAAATAGCTCGAGACATCTATTGGAAAAAGGATCCTGACCCGCGGACAATACCCACAGACCAATACTTTGCATCGAAAACTGCTATTATCTTTCGTATAACTCGTCTTGTTTTCAGTTCGTCATTTTAAGCTTACTAGTTCGTCTGTGGACTAACAAGCTCTAATACGACTTGTTTAAGTGACGATCTCACGTTTTCCCCGATTAATAAAGAACTTGCTCGCTCTTTCCCACTAAATCTTATTTGTTTAAACTGTGTAATCCCCGGTACAAACATTGTCTCATTTTACTCAATGAAAACTCCGGAACGGCGAAGGTGACGAGTGGTCGATCAGCTTGCCAAGACGAAGAAGAGGACTGACGCTGCCTTGTCCTATGAATGAGACGAGCATCACATGAATTGGATTTGAAGGTGAAGAAGATTCCATATCCATCTTTCAACTATGTGTATGTGATAACAATTGTTTAAGAAGACGTGAATGCTGTTTTTACAGAGTTTGACATACCAAGTAGATTTATATAAGTGTCAACAAAATGTATTCAAACAGCTTATTCACTCCACGAACTCACTCACTCTCTCTACCACACATCTTACTTACCACTCTCGTCTCTCTTCTATCATTAAAAATTCGTAAACCGAAATTAGTTATTATCATATCCCCAACTAAAAATAGTCCCGACACAAGTGTGGTGTGACAGTTTTGAATTGAAATATAGCCAATAAAATAATTCCCATATAATTTAAATGACTTGTGAAAGTTGAAATTGAATGAGCCAACCACTTTCCTACTATACATACATATGCAGTTTATATCAGTTCTGCTAATAAAGGAGACGCAAATTCATTAACTTATTATCAACTGTGGTAAAAAGAACGTGAAACCAAAAATATAGAATGCGCATCTGTGATCAGATTTAGATTTCAAATCTGTTACTCGTTAGAGCAAAAGGGATATAAATGGATTTCAGGTAAAACAAGTAAAAATTATATAAACCCACTTAAGTACAATCTGTTTCTCTTTAGAATAATTGCTTATAACACTCTTGAGTTGTGGAAGATAGGTTTTTGTTTGACGCAACTTAGTGGGGGTTATTGGTTTGAAATTTGAATAGAGTTTTAAATATTTTAAATGTTATGTAGAATCTGTTGTTATTAGATCAAAATTTTGTTAAACTCTGTTAAAATTTAGTGTTATTAGTTTGTGATTTGTAAAAAGTCATTTAAAATCTTAACAAATTTGGGTTATTGGATTCAGACTTTTATAAAGTCATTATTAAAAGTTTTGTGTTATTCAATTAAAACAAAAAAATCTAGGATTGTTAATGAGTTCAATTATTATGTTATTGGTTCATGATTTTAGACACTTTCTTTACAAAATAAAGTCATGGAAAATGTCACAAAAATGTCATGAAACACTTTACAAGGTTTAGAAAAATAATCAACAAAACTCTCTAGCAATCTTTAACAATCTTTCACTTTTTTATTTTTAATGATTTTGTTAAAATCTTCAAAAATCTTTATAAATTAGAATCCAATAACACCCAACTTTTTTTTTGTCAACTAACACCCAGCTTATCCGAATGATTTAATTCTTTAGTTATACCCGTTTAATTATCTTGAATATAATAAAATTTCAACTTTTAAGAGTTTAAAATATTATAAATATTTTTTTTTACAGAAAAATAAAAACTATCACTAACGGTTTATATATATAGATGAGTTTAGATGGACAATAATAATAAAAATTAAAATAACTGTGTGTTACATCACATATTAAATCATCATTTTGTCAACAATACTAATATTAAATTATTGAACATCGTCAAATAATATTTTACGACGTTAAAGTTTCTTTAATTTCTTAAAACAAATAAAATATATTTTAAAAAATAATTAGTTGTAAGAGTTATTTTACTTGATAAAAATTATAATATTATAAGAATAGTTTTTATAACGGGTTAAATAAAAAAAATACCAAAGTTTAATTTTTTTACAACTTTCTAATAAAATATATATTTTTAAATCAAATTAAATAACACTTAAATATTTGAAATAAAATACTAATAAAACATAATATATTACTAAACTCATGCAATGAGTGAGTCATATTTTTGTCAATTGTAACATCTTCCCTTTTTTTTTTGGCAAACCAGACTCGGCTATTCATTCATTCAAAGATAGATGTTACAGATTTTAGAGGTAGGTGTAGCCAACACCAGGCGTGAATCAAAGAAACTACAAACATAGGTTAAAGCAGATAAAAGAGATAGAGATATCGGCAACAAAACCAATAGAAACTGTAGACATGGGCTAAAAGGCACCAAACCACAAGCCGATCCAGAGGGTGTTGAAACCACATTCACGGTCATAGGAGGAACATGATGAATTATCCTTAACAATAGACATTGGGACGTTAAGAAGGGTTCCATAGCCAAGAATCTCGACCAGTGGCGGAGCCAGAGTCGAGTCTTAAGGGGGTCAAAAGAATTTTTTTTAATTGATTAAAAATAGAAAATTTTAGAGGTTAGATTGATTTTTTGTTAGTTTAATGTGGTGAAAACCCAAAGTTTTTGGAGGATCAAAATGAAAAATTTTGTTTTAATAAGATCAAAATTCAAAATTTACAGGGGTCAGAATGTAAATTTTAAATTTAGTGGGTCAAAATCTAAAATTTAGAGGGGTCATTATGTTATTTCTAACTAAAAACACATAAAAAATAAAAATAAATAATGGGGTCAGCTGCCCCCTCCCTCCTTACTGCCTCCGCCTCTGATCTCGACGGATGGTCATCGACAAAGAAGAGGGTGGTTGTGGGTTTCATGTCGGGTAGAGTTTGCTTAAGAGGTTGTCGGTAACCACGTTTTCTTGGAATTGAGGTCATAATGCCGAGGCTCTTCAAACTTTGGACAAAGGTGATACACTCCTTGGCGTTGATGATATACAGTGAAAATATTGTCTCCAATTTAGTTAGTGGATTAGATATGACAAAACATGCAACTCAAAGTTATATGTTTTTAAATTAGAGTTAAAAGTATTGTACAATCATTTGTCTTCTCCAAATTTTAATATGCATTGATTTATTTACCACACAAAAAAAACTAAATTAGAGATTGCGTAATTATTGATTAACATTTTTTCAATTAATTTTGGAGGTTATACACAAAATGTGGTAAAAAATAAATAAACAAAACAAACCTTAAAGCCCATGCAATAGTAATAGAAAGATAAAGATGCAGATCCGAAGAAGCACACTAGAAGTCTAGAAGGCTGTGTATTGTAATTTTTTTTCTTTTTTCTTTTTGATAATTCAGGGTGATCCAAAAGCTTTTTATGCTCAAGACCCTAGAGTCCTTGAAAACCGGTTTGAATTTCTCCAACCCCCCTGAGTTCGAGTAACATTGTTTTGTTTTGTGTGTTGTGACTTGTGTCATCATTCTTAAAGAGTTTTCAATGTAAAAACGATCCTATTATAATCTAATTACCATAGTTGTTTATCCATTTATTGTGCGTGTTGGATTGGACTGTGGCTGTTAACAAAATGGCTCCTCAAAATTTGGTATTTTTCCTGGATAGAAGACAAAGAAACAAACGACGGGTATGTTCGTTTCATTGACGTAGACAGCTGCGGCTGCGGCAGCAGTAAACACAACATTTTTAATCACTGCATCTAATCAATGTTTAAAATGTGAAGATGTGTTTGCTGCAGAGTCACGTCGCAGATACCTGCGACAACCAAACGAACAATAATAGCTGCGGCTACCGCAACCGCAGATACTTGCGGCGATGAAACGAACATGCCCGATGTCATATTCTTCTGCCGCAGCAAAGTGTCCGCACGATACTAGCTGTGGGTACATGAGAATTTAAATGGATGAAACAACATTTTTTTTTTTTTTTTGGTTTCTGCAGTACCTCGAAGCAAATTGATATGTCTGTTTTGTGACAATCAAAATGCCATTCATATTTTTCCTAGTCTCGTTTTCAACAAAGAAATAAAAAATATTGAAAGTAAGTTTCATGCTAGCCGTGATCCTAATCAAGAAGGTCTCACTTCCATCGTTCATAATCTGACTTGGTATCAACTTTGTAATATTTAAACAATAATCCAATTTAAGGGTAAGTATTAGGATTGTGGTATGCGATATGTGTAATTAAAGAGATTTAGACTACATTTGATTTTCATGTATATCTCTATCGTTTGTGCTAATTAAATACGAGCTTTCTCATTAGACAGGGATCATTTCTCATATTCGTTAAAGTTTGACATTATTTATAACATTTCACTTCAAAGAAAGTAAACACTATTCAAATAGTATATATGAGAAACTAATTCGTCTAATAAGTCTCATTATTATTATTGAAATTTAAAAAACTCAAATAATTTGGGAGAATTAGTTTAGCAAAAGAAGGAAACAAAAAAGAGAGAATATTAGACAGGGAGGCCAAACTAACATGCAAATGCTTACAACTTTCCCTGAATATCGAACATTTCATTTCATTGCGGCGAGTCTGAACATCAATATTAACCATCAATTAATATCATAAATAATAATATATATATAAAACACTCGATAGTAACATAGAGTGTGCATCTTAAGCCACTACAACCTCTTTTTTCCCGCAAAACCACCACTCCTTTTCAGTTTTTCACATGTTTATGTCTCATCCTTTCTAAAAACAATATTTCACTACTTTGTATCATATTCCTACGTATATATCGTTTCGTATACTTTTTTTTTGTCACATATTAAGTGTGTGTGTGAGTTTACTGTTCCGTATCAATAATTTAACCGGTACTGTACTGTACTAACGTATATAAGCGTATCAAAAGATAATACGTTACGTTTGGCATCGATTAAAGAGAAAAAACCAACAGAGAACAAATTACAATAACTTAATTTACCGATCCATGTCTTTCATTGCATGAGAGATCTACGCTGGCTTCCACTATATATATTTTAAGAAAATTATATATCTTAATAAGATTGATTTAACCTCTGTAGCTCTAGCTAACAATATACAACAAAGAGAAAATACATTCTCGTCCGTCCTCTTTTTCGTCCGAATTGCCTCCTACCTCTTTTTCGTCTGAACTTTCCCCATATACATTCGCTCCGTTACCAAAGATTAAGCCAATGATAATAGTTAAGAATTTAGAGTTAAGGTTAAAGAGATCAAAGTTAACTGATCATCTTTAGAATCACTAAATAAAGGTATAAAGAGACTATCTAAATTGGGCTACACACCTAAAAATTGCCCCTTTTCATTTTTTTTGCCCCGTATTTGTTTTTCAAAACATTTCAGATTTTAGGACTTTGATCTCTTCAAGTCGGGATCAGAGTAGGCTGAATTAGTCTTTTCCCCATCACCGATGTTTGGAAAACTCGCTACATTATAGAATGGGCAAGTAGCTTTGAGTACTGGTTAGCAGTATTATTAACTTAATACTAGTAAAAACTTTAGTCTAATAGACCCCAATTTTTTTCTATACAAAGCTTGATCTTCTTGGACATACATTTACTACACAATTTTATTGCAGTTATAATTTCTACCGAAAGCTTTTAGAAAGGCTTTGGCATGTTTTGTTATCGTCATGCAAAATTCTACGGTGAAGAAGATAGTTTAATTTTGTATATTTTCAATATATAAACATGGGCATCAAATACTCTGCTTAAACCCACATATAGATTCACATCGAATAACTTAGAACAATATGTCATTCAAATAAAATAATGTACTAATTAACAAAAATGTTCCAAAGTTTAATGGTACGAGAATAAAATATTTATGCATACAATAAATATATAAGTCCTAGATTACAATAATAATCATATATGGGGTCTTGCATGCTCCACGAACAGTAAAGGGTACGGTCGTTTTCCATCAATAACTTAGGAACATCGGAGTCAATCATTTAAAGTCCACTTTGTCTTTAAATAGCCGCAGATTCAATCTCAAAACTCTTAAATGATCATTATTTTAAACCTTTCATAATACATCTATATTACTCACTACTCACGATCAAAGACTTTTAAACCTAAGTAAACAAAAACATGTATTATATTTTTATATATATTTCTAGTCTGGATATGGCAAAGACCCGTCGTGTAATTTACCTTTTCCTTAGTATTCTAATTTTCTGCGTACTCATCAACGAGGCGCAGGGTAGTCGTTTGATGTGTCATCATCCAGAAGATTATTCATGCCATCACCATCACCATCATCATCATCGTCATCACAAGGACACTCTCAATGAATCAGATAATCTTCAACGAAGCATCAAGACGAGGAGGAGCAATGATATTTATGGTGTTGATGCTTTCCGGCCTACTGAACCAGGTCACAGCCCCGGTGTTGGCCACTCTATCAAGACCTGACAATTTCGAATTTATTTAATCTTGATCATTTCTATTTCTCCTTTTCTCTTGCCTACGTTGTTCCATTAACCAAAGGTTGTCGAGACCTAATGAGGTTATAGTCATGCTGTTTTCTCATACTGTAAATACTAAATAGTAGATTGTGCCATTGTGGTTATGTCTCTCAATAATTGTTGTCCTTTCATAGTTTATATTTCCACTGTTAACTTGCGCTTGCAAAATTTACATGATGTTTTTATTACCAAAAATAAATAAGAAATTATATATATTCAATAGTACTCTTAGGCTTAACTACGCGCTTAATTATATATAGAGATCTACATTACTTTATGTCGCATCTTCCATATTTTTTCTTGACGTGTACAACTAGAGTTAGAATTATGCACTTAGTTAGACTAATAATGGCCAGTACGTTGATTTCAATTAGTTAACTGAGTTACAAAGCTAAAAGTAGATATTTGCATACATATCTTGTATAAGAAAATATCTTGCATACATCATTACCTCGGATTATGATAAATGGTAAATGATTAGGTATTACATGTATACCGGCAATAATGAAGAATCAACATCCAGAAAAAGTTAAAAAATGTTAATAAAAAAAATCTAAAGTTACACACAACTCAAAATGATTTGATTGTGTGCAAATATAATCTTTGATAGGATCCACAAAAGTAAGGGCGTGTATAAAAAGCATATAAATTAAATATCTAACTCGAGTAAAAAATATATCTAATAATTTCTTAAAGTTTATGAGAAGATTATAAAAAGAAACACAGAGAAAAGTCTTATAAATGTAGGTACCGTTCAAAGGTGTAGTAGGTTAGGTAGGATTTATTGGGCTCTATTTTCGTATAAAAGATCAAAATAAATCAAATTTAAGAAAGAAGCATGAAAATCAATTTCAAAATGGAACCGATTTGGCATCATTATTTAAAAGAAAATAGTAATATTTTCACTTAATTCTTTAATAACTTCAAGGGATTAGTAAATAGACTATCTAGAGCTAGTGTAGTTAGGCACATCAGTTTTCGTCCTCATATCCGGAAGCATGTTTGAGGTACATTTAGTGATCTTTCTTTTTGGTAAAGTTTTTGTTTTTTGGTTTTGAAAGATTGGTTCGACAAGGGAGATGTAATTTTTGGGTTGTCCGTACTCATCTTTTATAAATAAGATTAGCAATGTATTACTGTAATTCTTAAGGTTTGTTTTCTCTTGTTCTTAGTTTAAGATTGTGTTATTTTCATTTTGGTTTAATATTTTTTTACTTTGTGTTTCTAATGTCTATTATTGCCCTTACATAAGGTATATTTGGGAAAATCACGTTTATCTTCGATTGTGTTGACAAAACTTTTTTACGTCCATCGGTTTAGGTTTCCTTGCTTTTGTGTATGATTTTTTTTTTCTTTTTTTTTTGATCAAAAGAGGTGTTACCATTCCATTAAATAGAGAGTAACATACAAGGTAATGATGATTTAAAGTACATCAAAGGATAAGATAAACCAAAGCATAGATCAATAAAAGTACAAGGATAGATAGGAGCATTCGATATTAAGAGCTTGAGAGCTATAAACCACATGCTAGGAAACAGCATGGAACCTGTGAGGTCAAGGCAAATCGATGCAGACTCCATGAACAAGTCAAAGGAGTAGAAAGTCATTGTCTTGAATCTTCGAAGACTTGGCAGAGATGAGAATGGCACAACTATGATGCCAAAGGGTCGAGCTGAGGCTCTGATAACCGGTTGCTACAGATGTAGTTTCTGGTCCAAGGTTGATAAAACAAGTTTTGAAGAGGTTGTGGTAACCAATCCTCCTTGGAGAGAGGGTCATAATACCACTAGGCTTCAAGATTATATGCAGGGACTTCAGAAAGTGGTTAAAATGCGATTGAAAGATCTGTGAAATTCGGTGAGGTATGGGTATGGAGTTGGTAAAGCCTTGGTAACCCCCACTCCATAGAGGTGGGATCATAATGCCAAGCTTCACCAAGCAATCTCCATAAACGGGATCATCCATAGGGTAACCGATTAACATGGTTTACAAAAGGCTCCTATGCCATTCTAGCAACACTGGTGGTTTAAGGTTCAAAAGCAGTCTTGAGACTAAAGAAACCAATAAACTAAACAAGGATTGCTTAGGGTGGGTAAGAGTAGAGTTCAGACCAAACCCGGATACACACTGGTCTCGACACAAAGGATTCACAACCATTCTAGAAAGATCAAGTATTCTGCTACCGAGGTTAACTCGACTTGACCAAGCAGAAAACATCGATACTAACAGGTTTGATCGTGATATAACATTATCAGAAAGGGGTCGGATTAGGTACCAGTTCAGGGGAGTGTCATAGTTTAACCAAAGTAAACTATCTACCAGGCGAACGAGATATGAATGGAGAGCAAACCTGGGCCAGAGAGGTAACAAGCGGGGAAACAGAGAGCGCCGGAGATTTGAAATCGATGTCAAGATCTTCTCTGGCTTCGACATCCAAACAGAGCTCCCGTCCAGCTGCATCCAAGTAAAACACTTGGAGAGTGGATGGAGATCCGAGGAGCGGTGAGTTGTTGCAGTGGGATGCGGGATGAGCCAGATCAAGGAAAATAAATCAAGGTTACCGGGGCGGTCAAGGGTTTGCGGGAGCGGTTGAAAGGTCAGAGAAACAAAGTAACCGAGGGAAGTAGCCGGAGGTGGAGGAAGGAAGGGAAGGAGCTGAAGCTTACGCATCGTCGGAGTTGAGATCTGAACTCTCAGGTAGACTCCGGTGAAAACAAAAGGGACCTTAACAGAGTTTTGCGAATAGAGGAGAAGACGGATCTTACGGAACCAGAGCACAGCGATGCCGATCGGTCTCGACGCCGCCCGGAAGAATTTCATCAGTGGTTTTGCCAGAGAGAATATCGATTTGGGCGAACTGTCAGTCCTTTTCTTAGTTGCTTTGTGTATGAATACCACAACAATTTTCAATAACATAAAAAAAATATATACTTTCAATAACAAAACTTTAAACGACAAAAATAAAAAGTATGTAATAACACTTTTTATGAAGTAGAAGAAGTAGTGTTTTTAGCCAACGTACTATTTAATATACATAGTGATACTTACATCAACTAAATATTGTTTAGTTGCCTGCGAATATTATTTCTAATGTTTCTTAAGCAATATATATATATATATATATTGATCGATAGAGAATATTTATTGTAGCTTTTGGGCCAATATGATGTTTAATTATTACTGTTTTCTAAAAAGATTTTGATAAATGTCAGCAAAAAAAGTTACCTCAGCGAAATGATAGTGGAATATAGACTTTTTGGTGCCGTGATGGATTGATAAACGATATCTAATATTTTTAAGAAATTGTACCTAATAATAAAATCGGGTACCTATCTATATCCATAAGATAAATCATCATACGGTACAAATAATGCAATTATTGCCACTTTTTGAGTTACTTTAGTTTCTTTACAAGTTATCAACAAATTTCTTATTTTTATATTGCCCCAAAAAAAAAACTTCTTATTTTTATTTAATGGAAATTCTAAGAGTTAAGTCTCAAACAATTGGTATTGACTAGTCACAATAAATATCTCATTACAAGATTAAACAAAATTTAAGTGAGTACAAAAAAAAAGGTTTACAAAGTTTAAATCGGCAGGTATAGTAATCTAAACGGAAGAGTAATTTCTACTTACTTTGTTAGGCTTCAATGCATACAGGATGTAGTAAGTAAATTGTCATACTGATATATTTCCGACTTCGATGCCCAACATCCAATGCTGCATGACGTTCAGTTGTGTTGTGTTTGTTACATTACAACAATAAAACAGTTAGCGATGGAAAGAAACAAAAATTGAGCTCACAGCAGAAAAAAAAAGAAATTGGGAACCAACCGATGAAGATTATGAGCAAGAGATTTAAAAATTGGGTCGGTCCAATAATAATATGAATATGAACACACACTAATTCACGTTTTTAAATGGTAAGAATACCAGTTTTTAATATTCATCAGATATTAGTTTTAGTTTTCAAATTCTATTTACCACAAAAAAAAAAAAAAATCTAACTTTGTCAACATTAGATCTCTATTAGTAATTGTGACAACCCGTCCAGCAGACCCCATTAACCCCTGCTAGCTGCTCAAATGGATCGTTTATGGACCCTGCTAGCCCCCGTTAGTTGTCCTAACGGACCCTAAACTGGTCATGCAGGGCATCGATCCTAATCCATCACTGTGGATATCCCAATCCACCAGTAGGTTATTGGTGTGCCAAGCGTTCCTCGAACTTTGTTTTTTACCTTTTAACAATTTTTCCACAGGACAAGCTGTCACAAGAATACCGATTAATTCTAGTGAGAAAAATACCGATTAAATCTCAATTTCGAATTAAGGTGTTATAAACTTACAATCTTGCTATATAATAATATAAATATAATAGTCGGTCAATAACATATGTTATCACATGTTTCTATATAAGCTAGGTCATTTTTATTCCTAATTTCCGGGAATGTTTTTGATGAGTAAAGTTTATGGAATAAGACTAGTAACATTACGTTTTTGGTCAAATTTGTTGACTCTAAGGCCAAATCGACTCTACTATAATGACTTAAAAGGACAAATAACGATAATATCAAAATCCTTTTTTTTTTTTTTTTTTCCTTCTTTTTTTGTAGTTGATTCCTACTCCACATAGGTGTAGACTAATAATGGTGGTTGGCTAACTAATTCATGCTATAAACTTTCTTGTTTTAGGGACAAGTTCATTTATAATTGAGACATTATAAAAAGAAGAAAAAAATGAATGGATTTACATGTAGTTTCCGTGTTAGTTAGCAACTCATTAAGACACTAATAGCTAAAAACGCGTTCAAATCCTATCTCAAATTCAATCAGAACAATTTTGAATCAAATTAATCTGTTTCTTAAGTCAACCAAAATCATCATTATAATATAACCACTAATTTGTTTACGGTAGCGGAATGTAAGATACCTTAGATCAGAAGACTTTTACATAATACCTGAATGAAAGATCTTGTTTCAAGATCGTTAGCATTATATAACTCATGCATAAACCTGTTTTCTTCATTGTTAATATCTCTACTTAACATTATGAACACTGAATGATGTAAAAGCTACACGTAGAGGGACTTATATTTTTATAAACAAGAAAAGTGTGGTAAAAGTGTTTCAAGATCTCATTATCACCTGGGAATGTTACCCAGTAATGTATTTGTCGAAGGTGAGCTCTGTGCACTTAACCAAGGATCTTGAACTGACACAGGTGAGCTACCGTTAATCTCTTCGACGGAAGCTAGGGATTCGGGTTGTTTCTGAGGGATAATGACTCTTCTACTTCCTGTTGATGGTTTTTTAGTCGATCTTTCGCTTCCCTGATCAGATGACCGGAGAGAACCGTTCGGTGAATCCAAACTCATATTTGGGATCCAACCGCTAAGTCGTATCTGTTCAAGCTCGTCTGCTACTTCAGTCATAGTCGGCCTCATGTCGCTGTGGAAAGCCAAGCATCGAAATGTGAGCTCAGCCACGGTGTGTATCGATGAGAGAGTCCATGCGTCGAGCTCCAGGTCAAGAATCGGGTCTATAATCTCATCGATACAACCTGATCCGATTTTGTCAACAGCGAGAGCTGCTAGGTTGATTTCAGTATGTGGACGAGTGAAATCAACAACTTTCAATCCTGTTATAATCTCGGCAAGGACTACACCAAAGCTGTAGACGTCGCTCTTATCAGAAAGATGGAAGCATTGATGATACTGCGGGTCAAGATAACCAGGAGTCCCTTGAGGAGCCGTTGATATGTGGGAAGTTTCAGTCATTCCCAGTCTAGAGAGTCCGAAATCCGCAACTTTGGAGTTGAAATCATAATCAAGAAGGATATTGGTCGATTTAATGTCACGGTGATAAATCGGTGGATTCATTTCAGAGTGGAGATAAGCGATAGCTTTAGCTGTTTGAGTGGCAACAGTAAGGCGCAGGGTCCATGGAAGAACAGTCCCTCTATCTCTTTGTAAATGTTCCGATAGAGTTCCATTCGGCATGTACTCATAAACGAGAACCGGATCGCCTTGCTCTATACAGCATCCTAAGAGACGGACAAGATTCGGATGACTCACCGAGGAAAGAAGCTTGATCTCATTCATGACTTGGTCAAGACTTTCTGAATCTCTGTGTCTGAGTCTTTTGATAGCAACCCATTCATCATTTTGGAGCTTTCCTCTATAGACCGTACCATATGCACCTATTCCTAGCTTCTGCTTTTCAGAGAACCCATCTGTGGCTTTCTCGATTTCCTTGTAAGGGAAAAAAGCAACACTTGAGTTACCTGCAGCTTCAGACAAAAGACGCTTGGCGCTCAAATGGCTTCTCAAGGGAGTAGACCGTCTCCGCTTACAAAAGAACAAAAGTGCCAAGCCAGCTAGCAAAGATGCTCCACCAATAGTTCCTAAATATAGCAAATGAATAATAAACCTAGTCAAACTTCCGTAAAGTACTACAAAACGTAAAAATGTCACAAACACTTAAAAGCAACAGTTACCTCCTACAATAGTAAAAAGATTCGATCTACAATGTCTCCAGACGAGCTTTGAACCGCGGCAGTCCGGTAGTACTGCAAAGAGTATAGAAGAAACCAGTTAGCAAAAAAAAAAATAAAGCTTTGTGTTCTTACTAGTTAGCCTCCGATACAAAATGAGACTATAGATTAAACTAACCTCTCTGGCAAAGATTATTATATCCATCTCCGTGGTAACCCTCGAGACACGAGCACCGGTATCCATCCTTTCCATCAGGAGTGTCAACGTGAGTACAATTGGCGTTTTCAGCGCAAGGATTGGTTTTGCAGTGTCCGTTAAGCCACCAACCTAACCTAACTCGCTCAAACTCAAGCGCTATACCCGCATTCAAACCTACAGACTCGAAAGCTATGGAAGAGAACAACAAAGTACAAGTACTGTTCCTCAGTTCATTCATACCGAAAAACTTTTTTTTCGAACTCGAGTTACTATCTAAAGAAAAACAGCTAATGTTTCCAGTGGAATCACAGCTTTCCAGTTTCAGCACATCCTCCAAAAACTTCTGCTTGATGGAGCATCCGTCGGTTGTCTTTTTGCAATCCTCCATCAAGAAACTGTTATACACCGTCGGTGCGAAATGCTCGCTGAATAGCGGATTCATATCTTCGATCTTCCGAGTACAATTGTGTGGGAGGCTGACGAATATACTGTCCTCCGTCACGTTCTGAACGGAGAAGCCTCCGATCTCCGCGTTCCCCGCCGCAGAGCAATTGAATTTGATGCCACAACCAGGAGTAAACCCAAAAGGATAAGGCAGACTCCATTTACCGCATCTCCCGTGACATGGTTCGGTGAAATTAGCAGCGGAGGTTCCTCCGATTACGATTACGATCACCAAAATCAAATCCAATCTATAAGAAATCATCATCGTTGATTGAATAATCGGATCTCAACCTGCAAAAACATTAAAACGACCCCATGGGATTCAATTCAGTTCTGTAGTGAAGCTAAAACCCTAAGACCTCGAAAAAACCAGTTGGAATTAGTTGAAAGCTATTAAAAGCTCTCCCCAACTGTACACACAATAAAATAAATACACACAGAGAGAGAGAGAGAAACTGATTCCTCATTAATGGCCGATGTTATAGACTCTCTAATTAGGGTTTTAGATCATCATCAACGAAGTTTAAACTTTCAAAAAAAAAAAAAAAAAAAAAAAAAAAAAAAAGAGTCAAAATACCTTCTTGTTCTATGAGGTTTCTTCTATTCATCTTCTTCGATTCGATTATTCTAAAATACAAAAGAAGGGCTTCGAAATTATATCAGTTTCTCTCCGACGATGAAGTTATGATCGGAATATATTTTCCGGTGGTTTCGTTCACCTAATCGCCGAAATGATAACAATCACACGGGAGAGTAATTAAAGACGGAAGAAGAAGATACGTGCGCCTGGTGGATGTCTATTTTTTTAAAAGACGAAAAAGTCCTTGGGAAAATGCGTGGGAAGAGATGACTAATATACCCTTCAGTGGTCAACGAGCAACTTGGGATATCTTTGACCGGGTTTGAGCTTACTTTATTATTTTTATTTATTTATTGATGCGTGTGTGAGTGGACAGCATAACAATATGCTCAAAAAGTCGTTTTGGTTTTATTATTTATTATTGAAATACACACTTTTATTGAATCGAATAATTATACTTTTTTTGCTATTTGGGGTCTATTGGTCAATTAGCCCAAAATTGGTTTAATATATATATATATATATATATATATATATATTGATTGGAAAGAAAATTGGATAATGATGTAAATTCAGTGTTGTAATTTATCTGTCATCTGTATACAAATTTAATCTTATAGGTTATTATTGTTCTACGTTTTAAATTTATAACATAAACTCATTTGAGAAATTTATGCTAAGAATTCAAATTATATAACATTTTTGGAAAGATATCTAATTTTTCTTATAATGATGAGATTTATTCAGTTTAACAAAAAAAATTATGACAGATATTTTTCTAGAAATGATATTGTAAGTTGTATCGAATTTTGAAATATATAATTCGAAACCTCTCTAACAACAAAATATGATTAATTTTCAATTAATTTTCCTAGTGAAAGCAGTAAAATATGATTTTTTGGAGTTTTTATTAAAAAAAAGATGATAGTTGATTACGGTTACACAGAAATGTAAACGATTATATTTGTTAGCTTGTAAGAGTTTCAATTGAAAAGGTTGGTCATTTCTACTCTTATCAAATTCATTAAAGAGAAATACCCTAAAAGTCATCATTAAAATTATGTACATATTATTTTATTACTTTATTTGTTTTAATGGTTGTATTATAATGGTTTTCATACCAAAAAAAAATTTTTTTTAGACCAATGCTGAAAAGAATTTAACTAAAATTTTGAAAAAATAAACAAACCATAAATAATAAAAACTGTGAATTTTTAAATAGAAAATTGAGTTAGAAATGAATTAGATACAATTTATTTTACTGAATAATGAACTAATGGTATTCAATTCATTTTTAACTCATTTTTTTTGTTATTCATCTATATATACACCTTAATATATTAATGGACGAACAATATTTGTTTAACATTTTTTTTTTTTTTAAGTGAAACAATATCTTTAGTACAGTATATTGGTGGTCATATTTAAGACTCTTATTTTATTTTGTTGGGCAAAAGTTATATTTAAGACTCTAATAAGCAAACAGAGTAGTTACGTACAATAGTTGTTGAACCGCTCGAACTGCTTCATTTGTGTTATCTAACCAAATTTGGTCTTTTGTGCTTCTTGTCCTAACAAAGACAAAACTACTATTTGATCGAATCAGTATAACCGGATATCAAATGGATGGATCAAAATTTTTGAGCATTATCTCATGTTTTTGCTAAATATATCCAACTAGAGATTGATAAACATGTTTTCATGTGTACACAAACATTCAATTACAGATAAGATACTAATTTCACAATCTTCTTTCTATTTGGTAAGCTCATCCTTATCCAATCCAAAACAGATGAGAAGTATAAATCAAATAATCTTTTTCTCATTTAACTAATCTCTAGTTTTCTTGGTTTATTTCTCAACATTTCATTTATAGAAGCTAGAAATTCTTGGCTTAACATCCTAAAGATTTTGTTTTCATGCATATACATTGAGTTTATACTAATTACAACTCTAGTCTGTATATACATTAATTATAAGAGAGAAAGAAAAGCTTTTACAATTCGATTTTTTGTTCCTTCTAAAAACTTTTGTCAAACAATCTGTATTACAACTGTATCGAGCTAATACAAAACTTCACAAGAAACAATTTATTACATATGCAAATTTATGAACCATATGCTGAAGATGACATAAGCAATTTTAAAACAGAAAACTAAAGAGAAAAATATAGATTTAGTGTGAACCGTGTTATCGTTGGTTCACGTTTACGTACGATAAAAGGAAACAACAAAAGAAAAGGGTTAATAGTATTTTGTCAGTTCGTGATGTCGACTCTCGGGCTCGAGTCATCGTCCGGTCACGAGCCTTGTTCGCTTTCGACAATTACTTGCCGTGTGCGGTGGGGTAATCCATTTTCTAAATGACGTAAAAGTCTTCTTTACTTGCACCCATTGACTTCTATTATCTTTCTCAAGAATATCATAAGTTATAAATACGTGCCTTCGTATACACGTACATGTTTTAATACGGTAACTTTAATTTCGTTTTACAATTTTTTTTTTTTCACTTATGGGATACCATTTGTGTATATATATATATATATATATATATATATATATTGCATTCACATGTACTATATGTTTTTCCATTCGAATTGATTCATTATGAAATGTGACCTTGATGTAAATCATGAGTTTGAAAGTGTGTGCACGTAACACAAATCCAAAACCGACATATACTATGGCCTTAATTGGAAGAGCATATGAAGGAGCATTTTTATTTTTATCAATCAATCAACATTTATTGAGAAACACTTTTTAAATCATTCTACTACATTTCCTATCATGGTTGCTATGAACTCTTTACACGATATGAATGCAAAAGCCTTGATATTCCCCGGTAAAAAAGAATTTTATTAATTTGTTGTGATAGATAGTTTTGTCTTTAGCAATCCCAACAATATTGAATTATCATATGAGTATGAAAAAGAGCAGATAATTACCAATTAATCAGTTTTGTAGACCCAAAAGCTCAATGATATATTTTCTTTTTCTTGACTTTAAAGGAAATTTGGGGGAATGATTAATAATAATTGGCTTGAATTCCGGTGATGATAGGAAAGACCAACACTCAATGATTAAGATTGGAGATTTTTGTTTTTGTCCCGGTAGTACTTTTCAACACTTGATTTATCTCAATGTTCTCATGCGGAAGTTTGGGGAATGTGTCAAGTTTTGGTTGTTTCTTCCCACTATAGTGTTAGAAGCCTCAACCATATTTTATGGATTATTATGGTAAATACGATTATCGGAATGACAAGATTATTATAAGCTTGACAGAGTTGTCAAGTGTTCCACTTATGGAAGTTTAAAAAAACCTAAGCGTACATGTACTACCGAACCTAGGAAGGAATTAATGGTGGAATATTTCTCCTCCCCTAAGAAGGGATTAAGTGCCGTAACCTCTTGTTGAGTCTTTGGGTTTCATTCTCAACAGTCAACACACACCACAATGTTCTTCCTTATCCTTTTCTACTTTTCTATTTTGGGAGTACGATACATATTAGTGTTCGTCAGTTACTAATTTAGAATGTCTTGAGAAAAGAGAAACTAAAATTATTATATCGTGAAAATCTTAAACATATCAAACTCATATACTTTGGGACTTAAAAATAATTAAGGAGAGAGATGATCATCTGGACTTTAGTTTACTTCGATTATCCTATACACTACAAGAACATAGTCTAATTTCCGACCAATCTGATGGTCAGAAAAATTTCAACTATTTTCTAACTAATTTCCGACAAATTTCTAACAAAAATATATTAGTTGAAAATTTTCGAAAATTTCCGGTCAAATAAAAATAGGAAATTAATCACAAACTTTGGTCGAAAACTTTGTGGTTGTCGGAAATTCGTTAAAAAAAAACAATTTTCTAATTTTTGGATTTAAAAACACCAAAGTGGCGCAGCGTCAGAACTGGTTTGTAGCTCTATCAAGGGAATTCAATTATTCTCTTGAGACCTACTTCGCTCAATCAAGAGATTTGTATAAATCTCTTGAGACCGACTTCCTGTTTTGATGAAACTAATCGAATCAAGACAAGGGATGCAGAGACAAGTCTCGTTTATTAATTTTTAAAAGCTGCCTATCAAAAGAGATAAAGAAAAGCTTATATAGGCGAGGTCACAACCGACCTTGAAACACCAACCCTAGACACGTAAAGCTAACTAAAATAGAAGTTTACTTAGAAAAGGAAAACATAAAATGGAAATACTAAAGCACCAATAAATCCTTGATTCTTGAGTAAGAAGTTATGAAGATGTCGCTACATCAGGTCCCTCCGGGTTTGAAAGATTCGACCCCGAATCGAGTATATGATCCACAGGAAGAAAACGAGACAAATACTTGACATTGAAGACATCCGAAGTGTTGAGATATGTAGGTAAACGCAAACGGTAAGCATTGTCATTGATACGTTCAAGAACTTCCAACGGTCCAATCTTCTTTGCCTTGAGTTTGTTGTAAGCACGCGCAAGCATACGATCCTTTGTAAGAACAGCCCAAACAAGATCACCAACTTCAAAAATGAGCCTACGACGGTGGACATCAACTGCTTGTTTATATTGTGAAGTCGAGGCTTCCAAATGTTGCTTAGTTTCAACATGAAATGCTTGAATGGCCTCCACAAAAGTTGTAGCATCTCCGTGAAGACGAGTTCGGTCTGGAAGTGTAGATAAATCACTTGGACCCCGAGGAATAATACCGTAGATGACCTGAAAAGGACTAAACCCGGAACTTCGATTACGTGCGTGATTGTGAGCAAATTCTGCTTGGGGCAACTTTGAATCCCACGACCGAATAGATTCACCCACCAAACAGCGAAGTAAATTACCCAGTGACCGGTTAACGACTTCAGTCTGGGCATCACTTTGTGGGTGATATGCGGAACTCATATCAAGGCTAGTGTTCAGCATCTTCCACAAAGACCTCCAAAAATGGCTAAGAAAGCGGGAATCACGATCCGAGACAATAGAAGATGGAAGTCCATGAAGACGATAAATCTCACGAAAGAAAAGTGTAGCAACTTGAACAGCATCGGTAGTACGCTTGCAGGGAATAAAATGAACCATCTTAGAAAAACGGTCAACCACCACAAAAATAGAGTCAAAACCTCGTTGAGTTCGCGGTAAACCCATGACAAAATCCATACTAATATCGGTCCATGGTTGTGTAGGCACAAGCAAAGGAAGATAGAGACCCGCGTTTGTAGCTTGACCCTTGGACGTCTGACATATCACACAACGTTCAACAAAACGTTCCACATCGCGATGGAGAGACGGCCAAAAATAAGATGAAGAAACGAGGTGTAGAGTACGATCACGACCCACATGACCCTCATTATGTTTCTCCGAAATAAGCTGTAAACGAAGGCTGCAATCCGGAATACATAAACGGGAATCACGAAAAAGAAACCCATCATGTAAGGAGTAAACAGAAGAGCGGCCAGCATGAACATCTTCCATAACACGCCCAAAGAAGGGATCAGAAACATAGAGATCAGCAAACGTACTAAATCCCGGTACAGAGACGTGTAAAACTGCAAGCACCGAGTGTCGCCGACTAAGAGCATCAGCAACTCTATTAGAAACGCCCGAAGTGTGCTTAATAACAAAAGTAAATTGTTGCAAGTAGGCTACCCATGAAGCATGACGAGAAGAAATTTTGTCTTGGCTGCTAAGATGCTTCAAAGCATCATGATCGGTATAAAGAACAAACTCCTTATGAAAAAGATAATGGCGCCAGTGTTTGACAGCTTGAACAACTGCATAAAATTCAATGTCATAGGTGCTATAACGTAAACGCGCACCAGCCAACTTCTCGCTAAAGAAAGCGATGGGACGAGTACGTTGGCTTAAGACAGCGCCAATCCCAAATTTTGAAGCATCACAATGAAGCTCAAAGACCATAGTGAAATCAGGAAGTGCTAAAATTGGAGCCGAACTGAGCTTATCTTTGATCAAAGAAAATGCCATAGATGCTTCTGGAGTCCAGGCAAAGGTACCATCTCGAATACAACTTGTAATTGGGGCCATCACACTACTAAAGTGTGGGACAAAACGCCGATAAAATGAAGCTAAGCCATGAAAGCTACGCGTTTCCGACAATGTCTTAGGCTCAGGCCAAGACTGTATCGCAGAGACTTTGCTAGGATCCACAGCTAATCCGTCGCCAGACACTATATAGCCCAAGAAGTGGACTTGACGTGAACCAAACTCACACTTTTTCATCGTAGCAAAGAATTTATCACGACGTAGAACCAAGAGAACTTCACGCAAATGACGGATGTGATCATCAAGAGACAAGCTAAAAATCAATATATCACCAAAGTAAACCACCACAAATTTACCAATGAATGGGCGGAGAGCTTGGTTCATGACACGCATAAAGGTACTAGGAGCATTTGACAAACCAAAGGGCATGACAAGCCATTCGAAAAGCCCTTCTCGTGTCTTAAACGCCGTTTTCCACTCATCACCCGGACGTATGCGAATTTGATGATACCCACTTTTTAAATCGAGTTTGGAGAACACAGTCGCTGCACCGATCTGATCAAGTAAGTCATCAAGTCGAGGAATAGGAAAACGATAGCGTACCGTGATTTTATTAATGGCGCGGCTATCAACACACATCCTCCATGAACCATCTTTTTTTGGGATAAGGAGAGCAGGTACGGCACAAGGACTCAAGCTTTCCCGCAAAAAACCCTTAGAAACCAAGTCCTCAACTTGTTTACGTAGCTCCTCGTGTTCACTTGGGCTCATGCGATAATGACTGCGATTAGGAAGAGCTGCATCAGGTACTAAATCAATACGATGTTGAATGTCACGAAGAGGAGGAAGGCCTGGTGGTAAGTCATCGGGGAAGACATCAGCGAACTCATGAATCACGTCTTGAAACACTGAAGGAATAACACGTTCCGTTGGAATAGTCCCATGAGTCGACAGCATGACAAGAACAATACCCGCATCACACATTTCAGCTTCAAAGGGACGCTTTTGTAAAATTAAGATTTAGCTAGAGGGGGATGATACTTGAGCGGCAACGAAGGCTTCAAAACAAAGCTGCGGTTTTGAAAGCTGAAACTGTAGGTGTTAAGAAACCCATCATGCAAAACCTTTCGATCAAATTCCCAAGGCCGACCCAACAATAAATGACAAGCATCCATAGGAACCACGTCACAGTAAAGCTTGTCTTTATAAGCTTCACCAACCGAGAACGTCACAAGTGCACGTCGTGTGACACTCACGTCATTGCCCTTTTGCAACCAAGCCAACTTATAAGGGACAGGATGTGGCTCATCGGGAATACTCAGCTTTTTAACTGCAGACTCTGCTATAACATTCTCACAACTACCCGAATCAATTATGAAATTACAAACCTTACCACCAATCGTACACCGTGAATGAAAGAGGTTATGACGTTGCGGAGCCTCCGATTGGCTACGTGGTGCTAAGCAAGAATGACGTAACATCAAAAGTTGACCGGAATCTGCTTCTAACTCCTCGGTAACAACTTGATCCTCCTCATACTCATCATAAATTACCTCAACATCACGCCCATTATCATCAAGCAGGAGTCCTCTACGATTGCGTGTCGGACAAGCAGACTGGCGATGCCCCGGTTCCCCGCAAGCAAAACAACGGAGAGTTCCCTACGGACTGGTCGGTTCGTGTCAACAGGAACAATAGCGGTCTCCTTAGCTGGAACAGGCACAGTGATTTCCGGAACAAAAGGAGTAGCAGGGGAAGGTTGGCGATTCAGACGGGATGAACTCCAACCCGAATAATTGCCTTTGGTCTGTGTTTCAATGGTGATGGCTTGCTGATGAGCTTCGGCAAGAGAAAGAGGATGAAACAGGTTGAGTGTATGTTGTATCTGTTGACGAAGTCCTCCAATGAAACGAGCGGTCAATTGTTGTTCAGAATCTCTAACTTCCACACGATTTATTAATAGGAAAAATTCAGTGGCATATTCTTCAACCGTACGAGGACCTTGACGTAAATTCTGCAACTTTTGGAACAATAGTTGCTCGTAATTGAATGGCAAAATTTTTTGTTGCATGTGCTTACGAAGCTTGCCCCATGATGTGATTTTTTTTTCCTTGACGTAAACGAGTTGTTTTTAATTGTGCCCACCATGCTGCAGCTCGTTGTCGAAAACGGATCGCAATTAAAGGCACACAACGTTCTAAGGGTACACGTTTAAACTCCAGAATTTCCTCCACGGTGACAAACCAATCCAAAAGTTCCTCGGGTGAAGAACCTCCATGAAACTCTGGAATCTCCAGCTTAAAGCCAGATTCCCACCTCACATCATTATCATCTTCTCCGTTTTGACGAAGAAGCTTCACCTTTTCTTCACCAAAAGGATTCTCGTCAAACTCTGTTTTGTCATCTTCTTCAAAAATTCTGTCTTCCTCCGGAGCCGCTGTACGCAAACTCATCGCTTGAACCGCCGTTGCTAAGCTCTGAACTTGAGCTCGAAGTTCTGCGATGGCTTGGCGATTAAGCTCTCCCTCACTTGGCTGGACTTCTTTCTTTGGTCGCGGCATAGTTACGGATCGTAGCGAAGCTCTGATACCAACCTGGCGCAGCGTAAGAACTGGTTGTAGCTCTATCAAGGGAATTCAATTATTCTCTTGAGACCTACTTCGCTCAATCAAGAGATTTCTATAAATCTCTTGAGACCGACTTCCTGTTTTGATGAAACTAATCGAATCAAGACAAGGGATGCAAAGACAAATCTCGTTTATTAATTTTCAAAAGCTGCCTATCAAAAGAGATAAAGAAAAGCTTATATAGGCGAGGTCACAACCGACCTTGAAACACCAACCCTAGACACGTAAAGCTAACTACAATAGAAGTTTACTTAGAAAAGGAAAACATAAAATGGAAATACTAAAACACCAATAAATCCTTGATTCTTGAGTAAGAAGTTATGAAGATGTCGCTACATCACAAAGTGCTACCACATTTCCGTCTGCATTTCTGATTACCAGATAAACCAACTGAACCTAAGCCCAACTGACAGACGTCAAATAAGATATTGTTAATAGCAGAAAGGAGGCTCGAATTTGGGATGTGGGAGTTTCACCCTCTCCTCATTTTTCTCTTGATCCGATATGATCCCCGTCTACCATAGAGCTCTTACTAGATTCCGAAAATCCGATTTCTCACTCTCTTAATCTTGCCATGGACTTCTGATCACTTCTCAATTGAACCTAGAAAATCAACATCAGTTTTCCTCTCGTCAAACCAATTTCTCCGTCCATTCATATTGTCTCATTCTATCTTGAACATTAAAGACTATCAAAAACCTTTGTCAATAGAAGACAAACTTAGAAAGGTGCCCGAGAAGAGAAAAATGAATTGTCAATGAAACACCCGCATGAACCTAACTTGATTCACTCAGTCACTCTCAAGTGGTTAATCACCGTTATCATATAATCATCAACAATCCAACATATATAGGCCATGTTCTTTTGTTGATCGCTATCCTAACGACTGCAGTTGAAACTAAAGAAGGAAAAACTGAACGGACAACACAATTTTTCAAAAAGTCAGTGGCTGATAGTTTTGGAGATGATACGTGTATTAATGATTTTATAATCGGTGGTTATTGTGACGACTCCTCCGTCGATATTACCGTATATTACGCATCAACTCCATGTTTTTTTAGCGTCACTTTATTAATGTCCTTTGTTGTCGTTTTTTTTTTACAGCTCTTACATCCACTGTAGTTTGCACACTTGCAATCAACAGAATGAACAGGCCCTATCGAAGTTTCAATTCCAAAAAAAAAGTGTTCCCGCTAACTAGCGAGAGAGAACGTCCCCGTAGCTAAGTAATGGGCCAAGGGGTAACTTGATAATTAGTTAATGGGCTTACAAAAATCTCAAATCTGAAGATTTACCAAAGCCCAATAAATAGAAGTAAAACTAAAAAAAAAATAACAAATATCCTAAAAAGGGGAAAAAATTATACCGTAAATTTCGCAACGAATCAAAGAAAAAAAAGGGAAAAAGTTTATTTTTTTTTAAATAAAAATTACTGTTCATGGATCCCACGTGATCAGACAGCTCAAATTCCGATCTCGTAACGACGTCGAATAAGACAATTTCGGTTTTGTCTCTTAAACTGGGTCCCACGCCTTTTTTTTTTAACCCCTTCCCTCGATCTTAAAAATAAAATTCCAAAAAGCAAAATTAAAAAAAAAAAAAAAAAAAAAATTATCGCACAAGATTCCAGCTGAGTAGTAGTACTGTAGTAGTAGTGGTTTCTTCATCTTTTTCTCAATCACACTTTTCTTCTCTCTCTCTCTTTCTTTCTTTCTTTCTTTCTTTCTCCCACTTGTGTGAAGAAGCTCAACAAGGAACCCTAAAAAAAAAAAAATGATTCTTCTTTGATTTTTTTTTGTTTTGTTTTTCTTACCAATACAATTTGCTTATTTCTGAAGCAAAATCCCTAAGGGTTGAAAAAATGCCATTGAAGAAGAAGAAGATGACGAAAGAAGTAGTAGTTGATGATTGTTGTATATTCGCTGAAGAATACGATGGTCCACCATTATCATACAACATACCTTGCGCTGTTCCAATTAACGTCGAGAAAATCCCCGTCGCCGCCGTTGTTTCTCCGGTTTGTATCTCCGACGACATGTCTTTCCCTGTGATTCAACCGATTTTGCCTCTTGATAATAATAATAACAACAGCAAGAATTTTCTTAGAGATTCGGTTTCTCCTACCTCTGTTATCATAGATAACTGTGGTGGATCTAGTGAGCTTGGATTGGTTTCTGATTCCGTCACCGTTTCTCCTACTTCTGTGGTTGAAGAGGAAGAAGAAGGTGGACTGAGTAGCAGCTCTGGTGAGTTGTTGAGGTCTAGGGTTAGTAGTTCAGTGAAAGAGAGCTTAGATTTGAACGAATCGTCGAATGCTTTGGTGGTACCTGATTGGGAATCTAATGATTCGGTTATGAGTATGGATTATCCTTCTTCTCGTGTTACTGGGGATTGTGTTAGTGAAACTGGTAAGAAGCAACCAGTTGTTACTTTCTTAGGTATTGCTTCTGATGATGATGGATTTGAGGAAGAGGATTCTAGTAATAATAACCAGAAGCGGGTTCGTGTTATCCCTGTTAAGAAACAGCCTCAAACCAAAGGGAAGAAAGGTTCTTGTTATCGGTGTTTTAAAGGAAGCCGGTTTACTGAGAAGGAAGTTTGTCTTGTTTGTGATGCAAAGTATTGTAGCAGCTGCGTGCTTCGAGCTATGGGTTCTATGCCTGAAGGTAGGAAATGCGTTACTTGTATCGGGTTTCCTATTGATGAGTCGAAGCGAGGGAATTTAGGGAAATGTTCTAGGATGCTTAAGAGGCTGCTTAATGATTTGGAAGTTAAACAGATTATGAAGACTGAGAGGTTTTGTGAAGCTAATCAGTTACCAGCTGAGTATGTGCTTGTTAATGGACAGCCTCTTTACCCTGAAGAGCTGGTTACACTTCAGACTTGCTCTAATCCTCCTAAGAAGCTGAAACCTGGTGACTATTGGTATGATAAAGTGTCTGGACTCTGGGGAAAGGTGAATCATAATAATATTTACTGTCTTTTTATGAGTTTTGTGTCTTAGACTGTGTCAAAAACGTTTATATGTATTATGTTGGGATTCTACAGGAAGGAGAGAAGCCTTATCAGATAATTAGTCCTCATCTGAATGTTGGAGGTCCTATTAGTCCGGAAGCTAGCAACGGAAACACTCAAGTTTTCATTAACGGCCGCGAGATTACCAAAGTAGAGCTACGAATGCTGCAGGTTTAAACATTTTTGAAGTGTATGATTCTTGATTGAAAGAGATTTTGGATGTCGTTGATGATTTAACTTGATTATTTCTTCTGTATTACAGTTGGCAGGAGTTCAGTGTGCGGGTAACCCTCATTTTTGGGTTAACGAGGATGGATCGTATCAAGAAGAAGGACAGAAGAATACCAAGGGATACATATGGGGCAAGGTTCGTTGTTTTGCGTAAAATTTATATTCCATTCGGTCTTGAATTTGCGTATTCCTCTTTGATTGAAGGTGACAAACTCGTGCTGCTTTTCAGGCTGGCACGAAGTTACTTTGTGCTGTATTGTCACTTCCTGTTCCATCCAAATCTAATGCGAATGCTTCTGGGGAACAACTTCATAGCGCAAATAGCAGAAGCATTCTGGACCATCTTGAGCATAGGACTTTGCAAAAAATTCTGTTGGTTGGAAACAGAGGTTCTGGAACTAGCACGATATTCAAGCAGGTATGATATGTATTTGTTATATGTCGCACTGCTTATTAGCCTATGCCCCAAAATCTACAATATAACTGAATGACTTTATCGCTCAGGCAAAGATCCTATATAAGGACGTACCATTCTTGGAAGATGAGCGTGAAAATATAAAGGTGATTATCCAGACCAATGTGTATGGTTATCTCGGTATGCTTCTTGAGGGCCGTGAGCGGTTTGAAGAAGAAGCTCTTGCTGTCCGGAATATGAAGCAGGGTGTCATTGAAGATATTCCTGCTGCTGCGGATGAAGGTGAATAGATTTCACACTCCTACTTTTTGCTTAGTAGCAGGATCTGAAATTTGTTATGGACAATCATGAATTTATATATGTAACCCATTTGAGTCTAAACTTGGTCTATGTTATGAGCAGGAGATGCTAAAAGCAACAACAAAACTGTGTACTCCATTGGCCCAAGGCTTAAAGCATTTTCTGATTGGCTATTGAAGACTATGGCTGCTGGAAATCTTGGGGTCATTTTCCCTGCAGCTTCTCGTGAGTATGCCCCACTGGTTGAAGAGTTATGGAGGGATGCAGCGATCCAAGCTACATACAAGCGAAGAAGTGAGCTAGGACTCCTTCCCAGTGTCGCTAGTTACTTTTTGGAACGGGTAAATTTGTTTTTCACTATTTCTTTTGCACTCAAATTTCCTGTTGGGTATTTGGTTACTGGGAAGTGAAACTATGAGTTTATTAGTTTTCTAAGTAGCTGTTTTGACTTCTTCAGGCTATTGACGTATTGACACCAGACTACGAGCCATCGGATTTGGATATATTATATGCTGAAGGAGTCACTTCGTCCAGTGGTCTAGCTTGTCTCGATTTCTCATTTCCACAGACTGCATCTGAAGAGAATCTTGATCCGTCCGATCACAATGATTCTTTGCTCAGGTAAGTATTATCTGATTCCCTTTTTGTGTGTTTGTAACATTCAAGTCAGTTTGAAGACATTTTATTGTGTTTTTTTCAGGTACCAGTTAATAAGAGTACCCTCGAGAGGCCTCGGTGAAAACTGCAAGTGGATTGATATGTTTGAAGATGTTGGGATGGTTGTGTTTGTTGTTTCCATGAGTGACTACGACCAGTGTTCAGAAGATGGAACCAACAAGATGCTACTCACTAAAAAACTCTTTGAAAGCATAATCACTCATCCCATCTTTGAGCACATGGACTTCCTCTTGATACTCAACAAGTACGATCTCTTGGAAGAAAAATTGGAACGAGTTCCTTTATCACGCTGCGAGTGGTTCCAAGACTTCAATCCCGTGGTCAGTCGTCACCGTGGTTCCAACAACGGTAACCCCACTTTGGGCCAGCTTGCGTTTCATTACATGGCGGTTCAGTTCAAGCGGTTTTACTCTTCCTTGACTGGGAAAAAGCTGTTTGTTTCTTCGAGCAAGAGTTTGGACCCGAACAGTGTTGATTCATCGCTCAAGTTTGCTATGGAGATTCTGAAATGGAGCGAGGAGAGAACAAACATCTGCTTGAGTGATTACTCTATGTACAGCACTGAGCCAAGTTCCTTCTCAAATTGATGTTTTCACGTTCAACAAAAGAGTCTTAATGTAAATGGTAACTACTTTCTTGTGTATAGATTGCCACGTAGAGTTTTAGCAAAGTACTCACGCTTCAATTTACAGACAGATCTCTGTGTACTATAAACAGTTACAATTTAACTGATTTTTATTATGTTACAGTTGAGTTTTGTCGAAAATGTATCTAACTTGTTCTTCTGCACTCATCAAGACGTTCTTCACAATCCAACCTTGTTCTTGCATTTGTTTGTTCAGTGTGATAAAATCATCTCGTGCAGCAAGCTTACTCTCTCCGGTGAGTAAGGACCAATCTTGCACCGTCAAGTCTGAAGATGTGTCTCTTCTCGTGATTCTATTGTTTCCAAGGGATTTACGTATGTAACATGTCTGAAGATACCAATCAAAACATGTTATCAGTTCAAGTAGTATAATGAGCTTATATTAAAATTGACTAAAACTTAGTAAAGTCCTTGCCTGTAACAAACTCGTGATAATGTCCACACTGTTGGCTCCTTTACGCAGACAAATGACCATTCCAAGCTAAACATTTTACAAATGGCAAGATCAAACTAGAGAATCATGGGATCTGAGAACCTATAAGTATAAGTTAGCATAGATAAAAACTTACTTTTGGTATTCTTCTGAAACCTTGAGAGGAAAGTTCCATGGTTATGAAGTAGCCATCATCACTGCACAGTGATTGCATTGCCATCATTGATTGTGCCGGAATCTGAGCCTTTGGATCTAAGCATCCAATTCTGATGGGCCAAACCCTTTTGCTACCTACAAAAATACAATTAACATATGAACGACACAGCTTATTTATCAGTGATAGATAGCTACACCATCTAAAAAGTCAATGGCCTTAAGAGTCTATAAAGGTTTTTTTTTGTTTTTCACCTCTGCTGCCAAAAAGATCAATTCCTTCCTCTTCACCCACTTCGGCAGGGGAAGGTACTTGCCTGAATTCAATCCATCTTTCCAGAATTATTTCAAGCCTATTCTGATAAGAAAAGGAAAAATTAAAATTATAACCCGGAAAATTCTCCATTATTTGTCTGATCAACAATGTTATAAAAGCTACCTTGGTTAATGTTTGCAGATTGATATGCTTGAGCCCTTGATAAATACCAAGGAGATCAAACGTGGAGAAAATTGGATATAAAACAAAAGGTAGACTTGCCTGCAATCTAGCACATTAGCAAGTCAGTACATTCTAAAATGATCTCACTAATGAAATAACCCAAACTTTACTAGAATCATCTAACCTTTGGTTGTTTTGGAATAGCATATTTAGAAGAACCGCCAGTAAGAGACCAAGGTTATCAAAACACACGGTTTGAATCTGAAACGTCACAAATTAAATCAGGGCATATATTATGTGATACCAAATGATATCAAGTAGGTTTCCTAAAAGAAACCTGCGCCTTTGCAGAGACTTCACCGAGGTTATCCGCTACAGCAAAGCTTCGATGTACAGCTGACTGCACATATCGATAGGATCGGTTGTCAAAACAAAAACACTAAACATAAAAACACTTAAAAAGTCAATAATATGAAACCTTACACCGGTTGCTAAGTAGCATGACAGGCTAATCTGTTTAGCAACGTTGGCAATAGAAGCTAGCAAAAGGAAGTAGTTTGGGAAAACTGGAGTCATTAACTCAACTCCAATGCTGAGACTAAAGAGTACAGACGTCGAGAACCGAACTCTCTTTGACAAAAAAAAAAATGAGTATAAGTAACAAAAGGTTCAAGAACTACAATTTGTTGAAGATAAACTCCAAAAAAGTTAATATATACCTTCAAATTAGTATCAAAAGCAGAAGCAAGACAAGCAGTGTATATACATCTACTTAACCGTCCAAGCCCATCTTTCAATATCCAATTAAAAGCAGCAGATGAAGCAAGTGACCGAGATTGTCCAATCCCTATGGCTCTAAACATGGCCTGCAGCAACACATGACTCAAGTACACCAAATTCAAAGTCTAGTAGAAGTATATGTCAATAAGTTACCTGAGTGGCAAGAACTTGCAAAGCAGAGCTGAAAACTCTGTGCAAAAATTTCCATTTCACATAACTTATATAATTCTCACTGACTTGTTTCGGTATGAAAAAATCTTTTGCAGCTGAAGAAGAAAGTCTTATCAATTTCAAGAACCCATCGTCGAGGCGGTCATCGTCACCAACACCATCTTCTTCATCAACACATAGCAGTAACTCCAAGGAATCACCTTTGATGAAGTACCTAGAAACTTTGCCAGAGGTTTTGATTGTGATTGGAAGACGACGAGTTGCGTTACTCGGAACTAGGAGTTCCTCTTTCGAGACTTGTTCGTCTTGCTTGTAATCAATGGAAGTTCTCAGAGACTTGGCGAGTTTTCTTGGAGAGAATTTGGGGAAATTGAAGATTGGGTATTGGGTTAGCGTTGATTTACATGGGTTTAGAAAAATACGAGAGCTTGGATTCGATGAATGCATCAGAGTTTCTTAGGGTTTTAGGGAAGGTTTTGCTACTTCTTCTTCTTCTTCTTCTTCTTCTTCGTTGGTTCTGTGAGTGGGAACGATTTTAATCTATTGGGCTCAATATGGGCCTTATACACTTTCTTTTTGGGGAAAACTCATTTCAACTTTGTGTGATGCTACCCAACTTTTGCTACCAGAGATACTAAAATATCTAAAATACAATATTAGATAATCTTATCATGTATTGCTACAAAACCTTTAATTTTTTTTTTTTAAATAAACTAATTTATACAGTAACAACTTGTTTATCCACTTTTTTTTAAATAAATCCCAATTTTATTTACTTTTAATATTTTCAATTTTTAAAGTAACTCCGAACGCCCCCAAGTCAATAATAATAGATGTGTGTCCCTTGTTTACAAGACTCCCCGTTGCTGCTCAGAATCTAACACATGGATATGTGTCATGTCATGTCATGTGGAACATCATCATGTTTATGACTTTATGGGCATTCTCATGATCAAACTAAATAGAAACGTCGAAAATTTAAGAAAGAATATATATGATAAAATTTAAACGAAACAATGCAAAGGACCACAAAAAAAAAACCAAAACCTCTTAAATTCACCAAATAAAACCCTTAAACTCCATGGTTGAGTAGTTAATTGATCCGAATGCTTAGTGATGAGGTCTGAAAATGCATAACCACCACCTGTTGCAGCGGTTAATATGTGAGAGCCTATTCTTCTGTTTGGGAACATCCGGCAAAGTAACGTCTTCGGTTGATGGTTGCACCGTGATTCAAAGCTTAATCCCAGCCTGAAAAAGACCGGTTTTTAAGATTACAAAATAATGTACTTCTGGTTTTGTGAGCTAAACGAGATACGGTAGAAGTTTGTTCACATGCTCTGAACTCAAGATCATCACTGATTTCTCTAACGTCGTTGAGGTGCTTGTTGTATTTGAAATAGAGAGTATCTATCTCCAATATGAAAGTGTTTATTTTTAAACCATTATAAAAACATCACTTAGGGCTTTCCAAAACTGGTTCTAAATTGGATGAACTTAAACCAAACCGGTTAATTTAATGATTTTACATAAATTGGTCGGTTCTTCTACTTTTTTTTGAATATAGGTGTTACAGAGTTCTCTATTTTACATTTAGGATATAGTTTTAAGGGGTAGAGTTTAGTATTTAGAATTTAGTTATTTTGTATATTTAAAAGAAATATTTTTAAAAATTGACAACATGAAATGGTATATTTGAAAAGTGACATAGAAAAAAGAATACTTTTGAAAATAATCCTTGTGTTAATATATATAACTAATTTAATTATATTAAAATATTAATATTAGTTTGGTTAAAACCCTATTTTGAGAACCTTAAGTGTGCTTACCTTTATAAACTTGGGTGAATTTTTGTGATAACCAAAATCACAAATAAATTAAGTGTATAACACTTTAAATTAGGCGCATGTCTGAGCAACTCAAGACGAGGGTTTCGTTTTCGTATAAAACTACTCAAGCCTTGAGTCTCAAGGGCTCATTCATATATTATATACTTTAATTTTGTGATAATAGGATTTCTAAAATGATGTGTTTGATAATATCGTATATATCATATTTTAAAAACCTTGTATAATCTAAAATATCTTTACACTTGTTTTTTTTTTCATTTAAAATTCTGTCTCAAATAGGACTTTTGAACGAGCGTACGGAACTTATCCATCTATCACAACGACAAAATTAGAATAATCTGTAAATAATGAGATATATTGGGAGAGCCTCAGATGAAGAGGCAAAAAGTAAACATGTTATTATTTTCTATAGCTAATTAAGCGGACATCATCTCAGATTTCTGGGATGAAGCAAAGTCTTTTTGTGTGACTGACGGTGATGTGTTTGTGTTGGAGCGTTCTTCCTAGCTAGGATCTATGGAAGAGAATTCCATATTTGAGGTGAATTAGCTAGGGATGATATATATACTTTGTTCGAACAACTGAATGTTGCGTTATGCTATGAGAAACCAAAGGGCTAGGGCTAATATGGGAACTGATCTCGAGGGACTGCGCTACAAAGAAGGAGATGAAGGGGGCCTAACTTGCTCAAACTTATATATTATATGTTATTAATAAAAAAAGACTTAAATTCTTGATTTTTCCAAATCATGCTGACGTAAGTTTCATCATTCATTCTAATTAGCTAATTATGTATAACGTGAATTAATATTGTTGCAAAACAAGCTTTACTCTAAAGCTTTCATCTCTTCCTTGAACTTAACCATTGCAATTCTTGGCAATGAAACCACAATCTGAAGTCCTCCGACCATATCCGGTTCCAACCTAGATGGTCGCATGAACATATTAACCATCCTAGCTGTCTCCGATGGGACTACTGGGACCATATTCACCGTCAAATAAAACAACCCATCTTTTTTTCCTTTGATCGTTAAATTCATCTTAATGATTTTCTCAGTGTTTGCAAGCTCTTCTTGGAGATAATCTTTATCGTGAGCCTTTCTCTTGGCCTCTTTTATGAGATCGGAGATTCTTCCACTTCTCTTGCAGTTAATGGCACGTACATATCGATATATGCATTACCGTAGTATCCATCGGGCAAAGGTGGATCCACAACGTCGCGGATTCCTACTGATAAACCCAAAACAGTGACTCCATCTCGATCCAAATTGAGAGCTTTAACTCTTGACTTCCACAAATAAGCTCCTATAACTTCGAAAGTAGTGAGAACCTCATTAGAGAATCCGTACTCCTTCAATGTAGCTTCTTTCAATCTTCTTATGCTATCAGCTCTAATATTTATTTTCTCAGTTACCTTAAAACATTTATAAACAAGGATATAATTAAAATACTACCTTATATCCAAAAACATAAAGTATGTGGGAAATAGACGACGTGAGGATCGGATCTTGTTTTGTGCACACTCATACCCAATCATCCGTTGGTAAGTAGGGTGAAGCTGCCGTGTCGCCACCGGGAAGAAACGGAGGTTGATCATCGTCTTCCGGCTTCCCCACAACTCTTTCTCTTTCCCAGACCGGCGTCACAGCTAACTCGGTTAAGGCACACATGATATGACCTTCTCCATATCCATCGCACATTGCATGTGTCATGGCCATCCCTAACACGAATCCTCCACATCCAAATTTGGTTACCTGTCGTAATCAACCAGGTTACTATTTTATTTTATTTTATTTTATTATTAGTACATCTGAAATTGATGTGAGAAAAGTTTGGCCACCTGCCACAAGCTGTGTGTCATTTACATGCGTCTAAATTTACGTTGTTCTTGAGAAACTGTTTGGAAAAGAAAAAAAATGTTTACCCTACAACTATGAAATATGTTGATATACGAATGTAATGTCTTGTTGTATTCAATATGTGCATAAGGTATTTATATACAACGAGTTGCCTAGCTATACGATAGTGTCGTATCTACGAGAATATAGGAGATATAAGATTGATATATATCCTAAGCCTAATACCCCCTCTCACGTTGGTGGGACGAAATCCCGGACACCCAGCGTGGACAGTAAATTTTGAAAAATAGGTGTTGGCAACGACTTGGTAAGAAGATCAGCCACTTGATCCTTAGTTGAAATGTGCTCAGTAGTGATCAGCTTTGCTTGAACTGCATCACGAACCTGATGACAATCCCGCTCAATATGTTTTGTCCGTTCGTGGAACACCGGGTTCGCTGCAATGTGAATGGCCGCCTCACTGTCGCAGTAGAAGGGAATCGGGTGTGAATGTTCTACTCCAAGGTCCTCCATCAAGCCTTTCAACCATTTGACCTCCTTGAGAGTGTAAGCCATGGCATGATATTCAGCCTCGGCCGACGAACTAGACACCGTATCCTGTTTCTTAGTCCGCCAAGAGATGGGCGAGTCACCGAGATATATGACGTAAGCCGAAAGTGACCGACGAGTGCGAGGGCACGCAGAATGATCGGCATCACATTAAGCGGTGAGAGTGAGTGAACTGTCGGACCGTAGAAAAATGCCTTGAGAAGGAGATCCTTTGAGATAAGCAACAAGCCGGAGAGCAGCCTTCCAATGCGCAACGAGGGGAGCCTTCATAAATTGGGAAAGAATGTGCTCGACATAACTCAAATCCGGGCGAGTGATGGTCAAGTAGATAAAACGCCCTACTAAACGACGATATTGGTCGGGATTCGCATATTCCGGACCCTTCACCGAACCGAGTTTATGATTGAGTTCCATTGAAGTTGGTACCGGTTTTACTCCTAACATGCCAGCCTCGTGAATAATGTCCAGTGCATACTTCCGTTGAGACAAACAGAACCCATCTTTGCCACGAGAAACCTCAAGACCCAAAAAATACTTTAGCTTGCCAAGATCCTTCATGTGAAAACAATTGTTGAGCTGCTCCTTGAACTTGTTAAGAACCGTAAGATCATTCCCAGCAAGAAAAAAGTCATCAACATAAACAAAAATATGCAGAATAACATCTCCGCGAATCAATGTAAACAAAGAGTAATCCTGGTAGCTTTGTTTAAAACCCAAGTTACAAAGTGCAGTGGACAGCTTGGAGAACCAACAGCGTGGCGACTGCTTGAGACCATACAACGACTTACGAAGGCGACACACCTATTAGGATCACTAGATTTAAACCCCGGTGGTAGCTTCATGTAAACTTTTTCCTCAAGATCCCCATGAAGAAAGGCATTATGAACGTCCATTTGATGGACCTCCCAATTCTTGGCAGCGACCACACCAAGAAGAAAACGTACGATTGTCATCTTTGCAACCAGAGCAAAGGTTTCCTTGAAATCAACCCCTTATTTTTGATGATTACCCATGGCCACAAGACATGCTTTATGGCGTTCAAGAGAACCATCAGAGTGAAACTTCAATTTGTACACCCATTTGCTGTTAATAGCTTTCTTCCGCGGTGGCAAATCAGTGACATCCCACGTATGATTAGCCTCAAGTGCCTCTATTTCTTTGCGCATCGCATCACACCACTCTTTAATGATAACCGCATCTTTAAAATGACGAGGTTGGTTGCTGTCCAAAATTGCTGCCATGAAAGCAATATGGTTTGCGGAGAAACCTTCATTAGACAAATACTGTGAGATGGGATAAAGTTTCTTACCAGAGACCGTAGAGGAGGACAATGATTCGGTAGGAGCGAGAACGTGAGAGGAGTGTACAGGAGGGATGACAAAATCTTTAAGCAAAACTGATGGAAACTTCTTGCGGTGTCCTTTTCCCAACAATTCTGGTAAACCAGGTGTTGACAGTGACTCATCCTCTGATAGGTCCGTAACAGGAATAGGAACTGGAGATGAGGAAGGTGAGTTGGAGCTAGTCGTGGCAGGGGAATCCGAAGAAGAGACGGGTGTCACAACGGGGGTTAATGGAGGAGCTACAATCGGAGAGTCCTCTTGAAGAGGTATAGGTGGTGTAACCACCGATGGCAATAAGGGTGAGGACTCCCAGTTATCATCAACCACGACGGGTTGTGGAGACGGAGAAGAAGGCGGAGACGACAAATGGTGGAGAAACAGAAAAATTTCCTCCTGAAACCGGACATCACAGCTGATAAAAACTTTCTTTGTGTCAAGATCGAACAAACGCCATCCCTTCTTGCCATACGGATAGCCAAGGAAGACGCATTTCCGACTACAAGGACCAAACTTATCTTTGTCTCAAGACCGATGATGAGCATAACACAAGCAGCCAAATGTGCGAATCATATCCTACGACGGATGATGGCCAAATAAGACTTCATAAGGAGTCTTGTTTTGTAATACCGAAGACGGTGTGCGGTTTATCAAATGAGTAGCTGTGAGAATACTTTCTCCCCAGAACTTAACCGGCAGAGAACTTTGAAAAAGACAAGCACAAGCAACGTTGAGAATATGGCGGTGTTTGCGTTCGACCCATCCATTCTGTTGCGGTGTATCAACACATGATGTTTGATGAATGATGCCATGTTCTTGAAAATAGGAAGAGAGACACATAAACTCAGTTCCGTTGTCAGTACAAAAAGACTTGACCGGTTTGCCAAATTGACGTTCCGACATAGCACAAAAATTTTGAATCAGCTGTGGAACTTCTGATTTAGCGGACATGAGGTACGTCCACACAGATCTTGAGTGATCATCAACTAATGTCAGAAAATGCGTAGCACCGGTTGTAGAAGGAGTATGATAAGGACCCCAAACATCAGCATGAATAAGTGAAAAACAATCTGTTGCTTTATTATTACTTTCATGAAAAACATCTCTTGTTTGCTTAGCACGAAAACAAATGTCACAACGTTTTAAATCCTCAAAGTTCCTAGGAGAATCAACACACTCGGTTAAAGAAACTAAAACACCAGGGGAAGGATGTCCAAGCCTACGATGCCACAATACACTAGACGCTGCGGAAGTCGTTGATGCCTTGTGAGACCGAGCAGCCAACACTCCCGTAAAATAGTACACACCCTCACGTTCTTCACCCGTTCCAATCAAAGTCCTCGAAAAACGGTCTTGTAAGAAACAAAGAGTGTCAGTAAATATTCCAATGGCGCCAGTTTGCTTGAGAAGTTTGGAAACTGATATCAAGGTGCAGTTGAAATCAGGAACAAACAAAACATTTGTGAGCAAATAAGACGAGCTCAACGGTAATGAGCCACATTTGGTAGCTCGTGATGGGTGACCATCATGTTTCGTAACAGGTGATGGAATGATGTCAAAGACATCCACCAAAATAGACATATCACCTGTCATGTGATGAGAGGCGCCTGTATCTAAAATAACATCAGACAAATGAGTTTTACCTGACAATTTTTCGGAAGAAGTGTTTGAACGCTGGGCCTTAAGCAAGTTGATGAGTTGCGTTATCTGATTGTTACCACTTTGAATAGGAGAACCGACCCGAGCATTGTTGGCCCGACATCGACCATGACCAATGCCCCTAGTTGGTCGTCCTCCTCGCTGAACAGGACGATTGGAGATGGCTCTGTTATCTGGTCGAGTACCACCATTGTTGTCAAAATACCAGTCAGGAAAACCATGAATTTGAAAACACTTGGATGCTTCATGGCCTTGACGTCGACAATGTGTACACGAGAGAGAAGAGCGATCACGAAAGCAAGGCCCCGAAACAGCAACAGCATGAGCAGGAACCTCTGTTTTGGCGGTGAAACCAATCGCCTCTGTTGTGGCCAATTCCTTGGATTGCACAACATTGAGGTTTTTCTCTTCCCGAATAACCCGAGAGTAGACTTAAGTAAGCGGGGGCTTGGGGTCTTCACCAGTAATGGTTGATCGGATGTTGCTGAAACGAGGAAGATCTAAACCAAACAGGAACTGATGGATTCGGTCCTCTTCTCGTTCTTGAGCAATACCCGGAGCAGCAGCACACGTACACGCACAACCAGTTTTATAGTTCTGCAGCTCCTCCCATAACTTTGACAAACGACCATAGTATTCCAAAACGGACTGACCGTTCTGTTTACAGCCAGCTATCTCGTCTTTAAGAACTTGTTTACGAACACCGTTGCTAACGGAGAAGCGGGAACAGAGAGTTTCCCACAGAGTAGAAGCTTCATCGATGATGGAGACGGTGGATCGAAGTTTCGGATCAATAGATGTTCGAATCCAACCCACGATCATAGAGTTTGCGGCACGCCATAAGCTCAGATTGGGTTCAGCGGTAGGTTTTAGAACAGATCCATCAACAAAACCCAGCTTATGTTTTGCTTGCAAGGAGTTGCGTAACTCAGTGGCCCATTCAGAGTAATTGTCTTCTTGTAGAATTATAGAAGATATCAAAGCTCCTGGGTTGTCAGAGGAACTGAGATGATATGGTGAAGGCGGTGGTGCCGCAACAACTTGTGTTTGTGGAGGGGTCGCCATAGGAGATGTTTAAAAGATAAAACAGAAAGAGTTGCAACGACGGCAGTTGTTAACGAACAACGGCGGTAGAAGCGTATGAAAAAAAAAATTTAGTAGCGACGGCTGTTGTTAAAGAACAATGGTGGTGGTGGCAGGAGTAAGAAAAAAATAGGTCATAGAAGCTTAATGTTCTGATACCATGAAATATGTTGATATACGAATGTAATGTCTTGTTATATTCAATATGTGCATAAGGTATTTATATACAACGAGTTGCCTAGCTATACGATAGTGTCGTATCTACGAGAATATAGGAGATATAAGATTGATATATATCCTATGCCTAATAAACTACAAGTCACATGCACGAATTTTAATAGACAAGACATAACTGGGCAAAAAATATGCGGAGTTTGCAGATTTCATGCATGACCGGAAGGATTATATTAATTAAAGAGGATTACGTATTACTTTTTTGTTTTTTTTCCTCCAAATTATAACTCGATGAAAGATACATAAAATAAGAAGTTAATTTGTTCTATTTACTTGTAAAGTTTCAATGGATGTAATCCGTCCTTGATTATATATATAACAAGATGTTAAACCCGTATAAGCCTAAGGGATAACAAGCTACCCAACACAACCCAAGCCGTACACAAAAAAACTCATCTAAAAATGAAATTATATATTTTTATACGGTTTAAGCGGATAATTTTTGTTTATATTTGAAAAAGCGAATCCTAAGTAATTCAATCTGAGTAAATAACAAATTCGATAGAAAAACTTAGTTTTTATAATTTTATTTAAAGTCAAGGATAAATTTGATAATAACGACCCAAATTCCAACCGAAAATAAATTCGTATCAAACCATTTCTATTACATTATAATTTATAAACCAAAATATGGATTTTGAACATACCTAAAAACAAGAATGGCTTGTGTACCTGCAAAGCAAAAGGTCGATAACCATAATTCTCCACGTGAAGTTCAGGCAGGAACTTTAAGGCCGTATCTGAGTCAATGTTCTCCAGATTATTCAAAGAAGTGAGCTCCACATTTTCAGTAGCCACCGTGAACGGCACACCACCTTCGTCGCCACCACAGCTCAACTGAAGCTTCCGGTCATTATCCTGCCGCTTCAAAATCCCTGAAAGTGGATAATAATACACAAGAAGATCGGACAAAGCCTTCTTAAGAAAAGATTCCGGCAGGTCAGCCTCATCATCAACAACGTTCTTGGCTTTGAAAACGTAGCATGCCTTGTAAATGACCTCATTATAAGGATCATTGTCAAGTGTTGAAAGGGAAAGAGTTTGTAGAGGTATGTGTTTTGAGGGTTTCACCATCTCGGTGAGCTTTTTCTCGACCATTAAAGGGATCGACACGTTCTAATTTCTGTGTGAATAATTTTATGAACACTCTTGTCCTTTATAAACAAATAGGTTTGGCATCATGTTGGCCACGTTTAACCTTAAATGTTGTAACAAGTTACAACCAACACTTTTGTTTATATGCTAAGTTATCTTTGTTGTTCGCGAAGCATGGCCAATAAATTAAGGAAATGGAAACGGTTTGACATAGTAATTAAATGTCATTGTTGTCCGCACGGCGAGTATATCTTCATCTTTATTTGAGTGGTAAAAGCAAACGTACGTAACTCGTATCATGTTTAGGTGGTAGCAGCGGCTGGGAGAGACAAAAGAAAATAGTATCAGGGGGTGTTCATTTCATCATCTAGAAGCAGTATCTAAATATGTAGTTATCAATTCTTGTTCGTTTTTCTCAAATTAAGCAATGCGTGTAGATGTAATAATTGGATGCAAAATAAAACTCATCCAAATAAAACTAGATATTCTGGATGAGTTTGAAATAAGAGTTTATACGGGTCTCAAATTTACAAAAGTCTAAAATATCCTCATTTAACTATAACTTTAAAAATTAATTTTATAGATTTTTTAATAAAATTTTTAAAGTAATGGTTTTCAATCAAAATAACAAAAGTAAATATTTTTAGTCATTCTATTTTAAAATCATATTTTTATACATATTTTTTTGTTTTTTTTTGTTTTTGTTGCTTTTTTAAAGTTGAAACAAAAATTTGGTGGGTTTTTAATCTTTCTACATAAAACTTGTGTCCTACTAATAATAAAATAGATTGTCAAATTTGGGTATTTTCACTTTTTTATAATTAACTTATCAGATATGTACAAAAATAAAAATGAACAAGGACTACAACAACACTAGATGGACCTTGACCCACAGGAATTTCTATTATGGCTACTGCAGGACAGGTGAGGATGGTTGCTGGTTGTTACCTCGTGGAATACATCCGATCACCCATCTGTTTCGAGAAGGTCTTCTCAGCGGGGGTCTTAACACCTTATCTCAGGATCCTAATGTTTTCTTATGGAGAACGAGAGACTTTCTAAACTTCCAGAACCTTATTATCTCTTCATCCTTCTCCTCCAAATGTTGACAGGTTCAGCTCTTTTTGATTTAGGGAGAAATTTCAAAAACAATGCTTTCACATTTTGTATTGTTATGAGAGACCGAGCACCAGACCGGTTACGTAGTTGGTGGATGAATGTTCCATCAGATTTCTTACTTTGTGCATCAGATTTTATTTGGTTGTCTTAATTCAACAGAGAGGTATGGCAATCTTTTTTCAATTAATAATCCAATGCTTTCCCCTCCTTCGCTTGACAACATAGGGACGTGGGTTCGGTCTGCGACTCGCAACTACAAACTTATGTCAATGAGTAAGCTAATTCTCCAAGCAGTTGTTGTTTACAGTGTGTGGAAAGAGCGCAATTTAAGGCTATATTCTTCTGTTTCAAAACCGGCACATGTTTTAAAAAAAAAAAAAAAAAACCGGCACATTGGCACATGTTACAGTCAAGGAGATTCAATTATTCTTACGAGACAAAATTTGCGGGCTTAGATCGTTGGGTAAATCGGCACATTCTTCCGCCTAGTACAATCATCAAAGGTTCTTGGCTTTGTGGTTTCACTTTCATTCAGCCGTAAGGACTTTTACTCATTATGTCTCACTTATAATTATGCTTGTTTTACATGAGTTTTAAAAATAAATAAAAATTAATTGTCTCTTAAAAAAAAAAATAGATGTACTCTAGAGGATTATTTGAAAGATGTTATTATTAATTATTGATCTTATCATGAAAAGCACCACATACAAAAGAAAGACTAAGCACACTTTAGTCTAGAGCATTGATCTCTTCCTTGAACTTAACCAGTGTTCAAGAAAGCGCTAGGCGGTATTTGGTCGGTAACCCAGCGCCTAGCGTCTAGAACGCTTAATCGGGGTTAGACGGTTTTTAGACGGTTTAAATGTTTACACTATAAAATATTATATATATAAAATTATGTAAAGATATATGTTAAAAATATAAAAAAATTATAAATTATGAACAAAAGTAAGAAAAATATATTTATTTAAGTTATATTAACAATATATAAATGTTTATAATTACGTATACAGATATAAAACTTAATAATTTAAATATATATATTCAAAAATCAAATATTCGGTTAAGGCGGTCATTTAGGCGTCTGCTGAGCGCCTAGCGCCTAGACGGCCGCCTAGACCGCTTTCTTGAACACTTAATTTAACGATTGCATCTCTGGGAAATGTAGTCATAATTTGAACCCCTCCAACCATCGCCTGATCCAATCTTGATGGTCGCATGACCATATTAATTGGTTTAGCTGTTTCCGGGGGAACGACTGGGACAATATTCACCGGTTCATTCTACCCGAAATCCATTGGTCTAAAAATTCCAATATTCCTCACCAGGCCCGGCTCAATTTTATTGAGGTCCCTGAACTGGAAAAAGGCCTTTTTCCCATGTTTAAAAAAAAAAAAAGTTTTGGACCCTATTTTATAAAGGAAAAAAGACAAAAAATTGGATAGACCCGGTGCTGCTTCACCCCTCGCACATGTCTAGAGCCGGGCCTGTTCCTCACATCTGTCAATAAATATAACCCATCTTTCTTTCCTCTGATCTTTAAATCCATTTTAATGATATTTTCAATGTTTGCAAGCTCTTTTTGGAGGTATGTTTTACTACGAGCTTTCTTCTTCGTTTCTTTTATGAGTTTTACGATGTCTTAGACCCCAAATTCATTTACTTCTCTAACGGTTAGCGACACATTCATACCAATGTATGCATTGCCGTAGTATCCATCAGACAAAGGTGGATCCACAACGTTTCGGATTCCTGTGGCGAAACCCAAAACCGTGACTCCATCTTTATCTAGAGCGTTGACTCTTGATTTCCATAAATAAGCACTTATGACTTCAAAAGTTGTGAGTGGGGATAGATATATGTGAGTAAACTATAATATTGTAGTCATACTAAGATAGAATATATTATGTATTTCCATTAAAATATGTATATATTTTATAATTTTATATATTAAGAAATATTTCGTCGTCACAATTATTATAAAATATATATACATAAAATTATAAAATATATATACATGAACAAGTATTCTCCTGACAACGCACTTCCCGGTCCCGAACACCTTGATCACGGCCCTCGCGACATCTGGGGTATTGCTCTCTCTCACGAGCAAAAGGATTGTCACGACTCTTCTCTGAACTCTCATATTCCAGTTTTTGTTGTGGAAATTGATTGGTCAAAACTGTTTCAGCCAAGGTATGGATTGATTGCGTAATCATTGCCTGGATGTTTTCTTGCATTGATACAAGGGTTCGAGCCCATTCGTTGAACTGCCCGTCATCACCGTTCTTGACGTTAAGTGCAGGCATGATTTCTGGAAATCACAAAACTGGCACACATCGCAGTTAAAGGTCCGTGGACTTTTTATATCGTCGTCACAATTATTTTCGACAAGATGGGGGTGACCATAGTTGCTAACTCCGTTAAGGCACACATAATATAATCGCTAATTGCATGTGACATGGCCGTCCCTAACATGAATCCCCCACATCCAAATTTGGTTATTTATTTTATTTTAATTAAAATTTACTAGGGGAAAATCCGGGCGTATATATGCAATTGATAGTTCTAAATGGCGCGGTGGATTTATTCCACAAATTGTAACTTGGTTCTTAGTTTGCAAATGCACAAGCTGAACTGGATAGGTTTTTGTTTTGTTTTTATATAGCTGCTTGTTACAGTTGTTTGACGGATTACTACAGAGAATACTTGTTCTGAATCTATGTCTAAGAATTATCGGATAACTACTCTGCTTTTAAATCAAACTCTGTTTGTAGGCAAAATGTTTGTTTATATTGGATACTAGTATTCTGCCTTTAAATCAAACTCTGTTTGTAGGCAAATTGAAGGATTATTAGCTTAGGTTTTATTGTATTCAGTTGGACATTGGCCTTATACGCTTTGCTCAATTATTTTACCCTTACGTTCTCTGTCCGATTGTTCAAACACATTGTCAGGGCTTGGAATTAGACTTTTCTTTTATTAGTAGTTTGTTCTAATATTTTTTTCATCAAAATTTATTAAATTCTTCATTGGAAAAAAAAACTCAATTATGCATAGCAACAACATTAGAACACTAGAGTTTTATTGAAACATATTATTATTCATTGATTTTTTATTATTCAGATTACCACATACAAAATAAAGACTAGTTACTTTTTAGCAAGAGCATTAATCTCTTCCTTGAACTTAATCATTGCAGCTTTTGGCAACGTGATCATAATTTGAACTCCTCCAACCATCGCTGGTTCCAATTTTGACGGTCTCATGAACATACCAATTGTCATTGCTGTTTCCGGCGGGACCACTTGGACGATATTCACCGGTTCATTCCATCCAAAATCCATAGATCCAAAAATCCCAACATTCCTCAAATCCGTCAAAAAAAACAACCCATCTTTTTTTTCTTTATTCGTTAAATTCATCTTAATGATATCTTCAGTGTTTGAAAGCTCTTCTTGAAGATAATCTTTATCGTGAGCTTTTTTCTTCACCTTTTTTATGAGCTTCACGATGTCTGAGATTATAAATTCTCCCACTTCTCTTGTGGTTAATGAAACATACATATCAATATATGCATTCCCATAGTATCCATCGGGTAAAGGCGGATCCACGACTTTTCGAATTCCTACAGGTAAACCTAACACTGTGACACCATCTTGATTTAAACTCAGAGCTTTAACTCTTGATTTCCACAAATAAGCACCTATAACTTCAAAAGTAGTTGGTGCCTCGCTAGAGAAGTCGTATTCTCGCATTGTAGCTTCTTTCAACCTTCTTATGCTCTCCGCTCTAATATTTATTTTTTCAGTTACCTGATTACAATTATAAACATGGAACAAAAAAAATCTGTTAGATAAAAAGTAGCTAAAAGCCTAAAAATAAACTAAAGTATCTGGTTTATTTTTTCACAAAAACTAATTTTGATAAACAGTTTTATCCAAAATAATTATATTTTTAGCAACTTAATTTACCAATTTTTTGTATAAGTATGTAGTACTGATTTCTTATATTAATATATTGAAAAATCGTGTGATTCTGACGAGTATCTTGTATTTTGTTTTTTTCTACTAAATTTATAATTTGTGAGAAAAAGAAAAAGAAAATATCAGAAAAAAATCCTCACAAACATGAAAAACCCGTGTACTTGGGTTTCTGGTCTGTTTATCAATTAACTTGAACCCAATCTAACAATATTACCCAATCATCGGTAGGTAAGTAGGGCGAAACTGCCGTGTAGACAGGAACAAAGGGAGGTTGATCGTCTTCTCTAGGCTTTCCCACGAGTCTTTCTCTTTCCCAAACGGGCGTCACCCTCAGCTTCTTTTTCCCGCCAACCAACTCCGCCAAGGCACACATGGTATGACCTAGTCCATATCCATCACACATTGCATGCGATATCGCTATCCCTAAGGTGAATCCTCCACACCTAAATTTGGTCACCTGTGATCATTATCATTGTTATTTTCACAACAGTAATCGTTTATTAGTACTATTAAACTGAAGTTAATAGTGTTGGTCTTATGAGCCGAAGTTTTAAGGTTGAAACATGACATGTAACTTAATTTCGTACTTATATAATGAAACATCAAAGCGTTGTGTACCTGCAAAGCAAAAGGTCGATAACCATCCTCCACTTGGAGCTCATGAGGCAAGAACTTCAAGGCCGTATCTGAGTCAATGTTATCTAAATAATTCAAGGAAGACAGTTCCACATTTGTAGTTGCCACCGTGAATGCCACACCGCCTTCATCGCCCCCACAGGTCAATTGAAGCTTTCTATCACTTTCCGACCTCTTCAAAATCCCTGAGAGTGGATAATAACACACAAGAAGATCGGATAAAGCCTCCTTAAGCAAAGATTCCGGCCGGTCGACAACATCGTCAAGAGCTTTCTTTTCTTTGAAAACGTAAATAGTCTTGTAAATGACCTCATTGTCTGGATCATTGTCAAGTGTTGAAAGAGAAAGAGTTTGAGGAGGTATGCGTTCTGAGGGTTTCACCATTTGGGTGAGTTTTTTTTCGACCACTAAAGGGATCGATGAGCTTATTTGGACTGGCATGTCTTAAGTTTTTAATGCCTTAAAGAGTATAACCCTCGCCTTTTATAGAGAACGTCATGGTATCTAGATTTTGTAAAAACATTTTAACCTTTGACCACTAGCTAGCTAGGTTAAAGGACATCCATTCTTACCTTACTTATGTGAACAAGACGTTACACTTACATAGATATTTTGGAGTGATTCAAATGGGATTTACGAGTAATAATACCAAAGAGAGAATATATCCACGAGCCCCACCATTTGGTTTGTCATGTTATTTTCATCACAGCCAAAAACCCAATTTATCATGTGCTTAAAAGGTCTCTTCCTTTGGTCGATTTATGAAATATAAAAATTTAAACTATGCTGATTTGATTGAAATACATGTTTAATTAATTTAATTATTTATTACGATTGATAAAAAATTTTAAAAAATATATCAAAGCAAAACAAAAAAAAAGAATCATACGTAAGGTTAAAACATTTGACAAATGTAAAATTGAAGACGAAAACATATTTAGAAGATTCATTGGTTTCCAGTGAGAAGTCAATCAATTTAAATCAGAATCTATTGGAAATGCATTTATTAAAAAGATTAATAATGTGAAGAGTAACGTCGTAAAAGTTTTGTCTACAATGAAAATGAACATACATTTATCTTTTTCTCTTTTTATTTATTTATAAAAACTAAAACTAATTAAAATTTAAATTAAACCAACGTAGTTTAACTATTTTGCGTTGATGGATATTATTATTCCGTTATTTTTATAGCGGTAAAAAAATGAAAATTAGTTTTGAGGTTTAAAGTGTAAGCAAAATCATTTTAAAGGTTCAAAGTGTAAGTAAAATCAATTTAAAAATTTATAGTATTAGTGAAATCCTCTCGAAATTTAAAGTATTGAGTGCATACCAGTAATAGTGAGGTTTAAAGTAGCGAGGTTTAAATCCATGGAATACATCCAAAGACCCTAACAATTTAAATTTGGTATGTAATGAGTGCATATTTTAATGGCAAAGGAGAATGGAGAGACTTAGGTAGAATAACAGTGAGAATTATATATCCAAAGACCGTAACAATTTACACTTGATTAAATGCTGCAAAAAGTATGACAAATTTCTTTTGTAATATGTAAAATGTTTTTTTTTTAAATGAGCGTTTAATTTATTCTACACTGCCATAAAATCAAACAAATCAAACAAATCAAAACAATAAATCCAAAATCTCAAAACATAATCTTTTTTTGGTAAATTAAACGCCAAATTTAAAAATAACAACTTATATAAAAAAACTAAATCCCCTATTATTAATTCGGAAGTAGATATGGTTATAAGTAACATTTTCTTTGTAAGATTTACGCAAGTAAACTCATGTTATTTGAATATATATTAAAATTTGAAGTTATTATTTGTAATATCCAAAAAAAACATACTTAAAATAATTTCAAAAAAATTAGTATTTATAATTTAAATATTTTATATACTTTTATCTTGCTAAAAAAAGTTTAAATTCTTACGGATCATGTTATAGTGCGGATTAGAGTTTACATAAATATAATTATATAATCTTTTACGGGTTAGTCTACTTAAATACACAAAATATTTTAGTCTAATATCAAATAAGTTAACGAGAGATATTACGCCAATCCTAAACGGTTCTAAACACAAAAAATATAATTCATCTAAAACTATAGAATCTAAATATTAATCAAACATATTAAAACAAACACAAAAATACAACATATATTTTCTTAATAATTATTAAAAAAAATTGTTTTGATGTATAATGCGGATTAAAATCTAGTATACTATAATAGTTAAATACATGATAAAATCTGGACATACGAAGAAGAGTTTTTTCTTTTCTTTTCCTTTTAATTAAAGCTTTTGGTGAATATTGCTAAACGATTAAGAAACTAAGCTGATGGCTTTCACTATTAGATGGTCATGCTTGTGATTTGCATAGCGGATAAATCACGGAAGTTGAGTAATGTATTAGTCTCCCAGAACCCCCTCGTTAGCAGACTAAAAGTGTTGGAGTTCGTCAAACGACATAATAAGTTATCTCTTTATAGGTTTGTTATCTTTTGGTGAAATTATCTTTATTTTTAATGGGTTAACCTCTTGACTAATAATTCTAAATTGGTGGCGAAAGACATTCGTCCTATGTAAATTGGTAAACAATCACTACAAGTCTACATTACACGTCAATTAGAAATAACTTGAAACAGAAAACAAATGTAGGAGAAAATAAGTGTCTTTTTATATAGGGATCACTTTTATATATATTTTTAAGATTTTTCTATTCTAAATACAGCTACCGACCTTACAAGCCTTAAAACATACAATGTATGTTCCCAAATAAATGTTTATTTGCATTTCACTATTTAAAGGATATGCCTTTACCATTTCGACAAGACGTTACACGTACAAAGAACTTTTGGAGTGATTCAAAAGGTTTTTACGTTGAAGACCACAGAAACACTGTCCACGAGCCCCACCATTTGGATTCCTTTGTCATTTCCTTCGTTACCATAAACCCCATTTATCATGTGGTTAAATATTTTTGTTTCTTGGTCGATATATAATGGGAATTTCAAAAATATATTTTAAACATCACTTTTCAAAAATACTTTCTGTCTAAAAAATTATTAGGAATACTACTAAAAACTAATATTTATTCACACATGTATGTAAACTTATAAAAATATTTTTGAAAATCTATAATTAGTATATAAATAGCGTATACATTCTTCTTATAAACCTTTTAATACTTTTTTAAATTCTTAAAATCTTTTTAAAATCTTTGAAAACCTTTTAGAATCTTTGTAAAACTTTTTTAAAAATCTTTAAAAAACTTATAAAATTTTATTAATATATGGGTTGACTATCTGAGTAGTAGTTATTATCCATAAGTATGTTATAGACCTTATAAACCATTTAAAAATTTCTGATTTAATAAGAGTATTTTTAAATTAAAATGGGTAGATGAAAGAGGTATTTAAGTATTTTTGGAAAAAGTTACAAAAATTATCTTATAAAAAAGGTTAATATAATTATTTTTCTTTCCTTTTTGCGAAAAAAGGTTTCAAAGTTCAAACGATAGCAATTGGCTTGGAGTCAAATTGTTTTAATTAGTTCAAAGAAGAGAAACTGAGTAAAATGATGAAACACTCGGATCTTTAGTTTAGATTCAAATGCATATGTTATACCAAAATTATTAAACTTAGTTTCAAAGGTTATATATTAGACATGAATAATGTAACCGTTGTAGGTCACGGGCGGAACTCGAAGGAGAGGGGTGGGAGGGAGTTGCCGTTGAATGTTAAAATAGTTTTAATTTAAGCAGGGGTTACTCCGTGCTACATGCGGTTAAGTTTATAATTTATTATTTTCTTTTATAAATTTTTTAAAAAGTAATATTATATCTAAAATGTATGGTGATCTAGCTTACGAATTCCACTCAGTAAAGTGTAAAAATGTAATTTAGCTAAAGAAATAAAATATGTATTGAATTATGCTCAATTTTTTATGACTGAATCTCATAGAACACACCAATACTTAATAATCTTTGATGATTAGCTCTTACTCTTAAAACTCTCAGATGTGGGTCCGTATTTTGCAGATAATGACATCTGTCTCTTATTAACGACCTTAATGGAAGAGATGGTTGTTTTTTAATATATAAAGCAGTGTAGATCATTTTTTTTGTTCTTACTACTGTTACTGCTCATAACCTTGAGCTACTTCTTTGGACGTCTGATTCTTGTATCCTAATTGGAATATATGTGAACATTTTCTCTATATATCATGGCTTAGTTTCTTCTTATGCCTCAAGTTTTTTTTTTACTTCAATGGTTTACTTCTCCCGCACATCCATCACCTTCTATTCTTATCGCTAAAGTGTAGCTTGCATCTTGCCTTAATTTCCCTTTTTTTTTTCTTTTGGTTGTAGAATATCTTAAAGATCACTCAAAACCTTTAATTTTCTGTATACCATCAAAATCAAAATTAGTTATAGTTCTACTCCAGCCTAAAGAGAGAAAGATGAGATGAGTAATGCCTGAGAAAGCTCTCTAGGGTTCTAACCTTTATGCCTCAGCTCTCTTGCTTCTCTAGGACGTGTCCAACAGAAAGCTCTCTAGGGTTCTAACATTTATGTCTCAGCTCTCTTGCTTCTCTAGGACGTGCCTAACACCTCCTTATATACCCATCAAGACTTCCTAATCATCATAGGAGAAGATTTCCAAATTTCATAAGAAAATGTCTTTTTCCTTTTTGCTATTTTCCTTTTCTTTGTAAAACTCCAATTTAATCAACCCAATAAATAGTAGTTTTCCTCTTCAATTAATCCTCAAACCGTGCTTCAATATTGCCTTCTCAAACCTTCTAGAAAATTCTCACGCACATAAAACAACAACAATGTTGTATCACGTCTTGAATCACACAGACACTACTTCAGCCATCCAATACATTTTCATTCTCCCCCTTTTTGAATATGCTTGTGAACTCATCTCTTCAAACACCTAAACACATCACCAAACACATCTTCATTCTCCCCCTGAATGAGTCACAACATGGTCAAAACTAACTGGAAAATTCTCCCCGCTTTGCAATACGCGGTTGATAGCCTAGTACACCACCTCCAATGAAATTATCTTTTCTAACCCATTTCTTGTTGCGCCTTAGACCTCCATATTTCGCCTCTTGAATGAACATCATAAGCATTCTCCATTCGACTCTTCTCTCTCAACAATCTGAAACACCTTGGTCTAATATGCCCAACAACATCACAATGATGGCAAACATGTCGAAACACTTGTCTAGGTGCATTCTCCATTTTAGAAATTCTTTTACCATGCTCTTTCAAAAATACGATCTCTGAAACACCCTTTGAAGCATTCTTTGAAGCATTCTTTGAAGCAGTCTCTGTTACCATTGCAGTTCCTGATGCAGACGTAATTTTTTCACTTGAAACAAATACCAGATCTGATTTTGAAACTTTACCTTCAAATCCAAGTCCACACTTATCAGTCTTGCCAATACTCAGAATATGATCTAACTTCTTTGTACCATTATTAAGCATTCTCAAATTCTTTTGAGTTTCTTCAAGTTGCACTTTAGCTTGTAATGCTTCTTCTCCCTTCTTTGTTGCATGTTTCTCTACTTCAACGACTTTAGCCTCTAACTCGAGCTTCATCTTAATCAAAACTAAATTTTCTTCAACTACCTTAAGCCAATGTGCATACCACTTCTCATAGCTCTTACCAAGTTCTTCATAACTCATATCCTCTCCATCACTATCACTATCAGATTCATGTTCAGATGCAGTTGCAGGTTTTGCTACAGATTCAGAAGCAGTTGCAGACACTGATGCAGACGTTGATTCAGAACTATCATCAAAAGTTATAAACGCCACAAAATTCTTCAGTTCTTCTTCTCCATCTGAATCAGTTTCAGAATCACTAGTAACAACATTCATAGCCTTCTTCTTATGCTTGTGTAGATTGACACATTCAGACCGTACATGTCCATATCCTTTGCATTCAAAACACTGAACATTCTTTGATGAAGTCTTCATCTCTTCACCCATTCTACTTTTCTTCTCTTCGCCCTTACGCTTCAGAAATATAGCAAATTGTCTTGATAACATAGCCATTGAATCTTCACAAGATGATATCTTAAGAGCAACTTCAATATCAACTTCCTTCTTTATTGCTTCCTTAACTTCATCATCTTTTTTCTTAACTCCTTCAGCTTCATATGCTTTGCTTAATTCAAAAGCTTTAAGAATCCCAACAAACTCATCAAAAGCCATCTCATCTAAATTATGAGCTTCTTCAAATGCAGAAATTTTTGACTCAAATTTTGCAGGCAATGATCGCTTCAGTTTCTTCACAAGCTTTTTGTCTTTGTACTGCTTTCCAAGAGCAAAAGCCTCATTAGATATATCACATAACTTAGCACTGAACTCAGCCACAATTTCTTTTTCTTCCATCCTTAGATTCTCAAATTGTGATGCCAACGAATCCAGTTTTGTTCTCTTAACATTTGAAGTACCCTCAAACATATTCTCCAATGACTTCCACGCTTTTTGAGCTGATACACATTGAGAGATTAACTTGAAGTGGCTTGAATCAATAGCATTGTAAATCGCTGTCTTGGCTGTCGAATTACAACTTGATAGCTTTTTCTCTGCAACAGTCCACTTATCTTTGGGCTTAAGACACTCAACTCCTTTATCATCCACGAATTTAGGGGGCTCCCAACCAAGCTCAATCGAATTCCAACAATCTTCATCAAGGTTACTAATAAACGCTTGCATACGAACCTTTCAATACCCGTAATTCGTTGAATCAAACAACGGTGGTCTTGACATAGACGTGCATTCTCTGTATGAATTCATCACAACTGATTCAAAGCTCTGCCTTACTTCCTGAACTACCCTCACCCTTGATCTAACCAAAACTAGACTTAATCTCTATCGAAAACCCGCTCTGATACCACTTGTAAATGCGGATGTGGCAATAATAAAGTGCAGAAAATAAAGAACAGAAGAACTTTGTTAACGAGGTTCGGTTTTTCCTACTCCTCGGGACCACGTCCAGATTTCGATTCCACTAGAACAAGAAAGCAAATACAACCTATTCGCAAACGCGTAAATTAAGCACAATCCTCTTAATTCACCGCTCCGTTCTATAACATGAAATCTTAAGGATAATTCTCTACCCTTAACTAGACTAACACCAATCCTAGATTTAAACCAAGATAACCTAACCTTGGTCTAAACTCCCCCTGAGCCTAGACTTCAGATCTTCAACTCTCTTGAGCAACCTTCACACACACGTCACACCGACAAACAAAGAAGCTTGAACAACACAAGCACCAAACCGCGAAACTAAGCCGCACACCAACAGAAAGCTCTCTAGGGTTCTAACCTTTATGCCTCAGCTTTCTTGCTTCTCTAGGACGTGTCCAACACCTCCTTATATACCCATCAAGACTTCCTAATCATCATAGGAGAAGATTTCCAAATTTCATAAAAAAAGGTCTTTTTCTTTTTTGCTATTTTCCTTTTCTTTGTAAAACTCCAATTTAATCAACCCAATAAATAGTAGTTTTCCTCTTCAATTAATCCTCAAACCATGCTTCAATATTGTCTTCTCAAACTTTCTAAAAACTTCTCACACACATAAAACAATAACAATTTTGTATCACGTCTTGAATCACACAGACACTACTTCAGCCATCCAATACATCTTCATACTTCACTGTTTGATATATATCATTTCCCCCGAAAACCTTGTAATCTATTAATTTGCTCTATTTCCAAGAGCGGTAATTCTTAGGTAAAGGAACCGCCAAAAAACATAAATGTTGGAAAAAGCATTTTTGGTTTTAACTTCCGAAGAGTAATAGCTAAAATAAATATTTGTTACCCAAATCATGTGAGCCAAAGGGCGACGGAACTCCCTGAGAGAACCACCTTAAGATGATCAGTATTGTAAGTTTGTAACTGCGAAGCAGCCGGACTTATTAGTTACTTCCATTGTAATCAACCAATAGCTAAGCTGTCTTGAGTTTTACTGTAGGAGGCAGGTAGATATTTCGTAAGAAGACCACTTAAGTAGTATTGTATGAGGTGGTTATGATTCGAACTACTCTTTCCACTGCCGTCTGATGCATATTCATCAATTAAAGTTAGAGGACGTTTGAGATTTAAACATATAATGAAGACAAATATAATAAAGATGACTTTGTGGAAATGAGTTTTAGAGAAACAAACGTATTGGATACTTATCAAATATGATTTCTAAACAACACTAATTAGATTTACTTTGTTTTCCCTAGAAAAAAGATTAATCAATATATATAAGCTAAGTTTAAGCGTTGAAAAACTTGTTATTGTTTATGGTTTTCAAATAACATCTCGCCGACTCAAGTTTTCCTTGAACCTTGTGCAAATTTTTCTTTTTCTTTTCAATTTGAAGGTTTTATTTGTGGTTTTCAGAAATTTGGGGTATTTTTTTTGTCAAAATATCAAATGTTGAGGGCTTAAAATCTTGTAATTTTTTTTCAAAAATAATTTGACATGGTGCAAAAGCACCTCTTGCACCACCTCATCGCCGGGCCTACTCTACACCACCTCATCGCCGGGCCTACTCTTGAGCTACACCCTATGAAGCTGGTGCAACTTAAACACATGAACTGAAGTCCCTCTATCTAGCTTATGGCAAGGTGATGATATGCAGCCACAATCAACAAAAGTGTAACCCAGAAAACTGCAATATGTTAGAAAGAGGGTTCCTTAACTCCAATTATTTTTTGTCACGAAAATTCTCCTGCAACATACACTATACAAACCCTGAAAAGCAATGTGTGATCAAATTCAGAAGCCTGAAAATAGCAGCCAAATTCATCACCTTTCCTTTTAATTTTTGAATCTTGACAGTCTTAGAACCTGAAGACTCTTCGGGGTGCCAGTATTGAACCATGTCCTATATATAAGCCGGACCTTTTTAACCTTTGTAGTGGAACATGATTTCATAGTTGAAATGACCATCATAAGAACATGATCTTGTTACCCAACCATCTGCAAATATATGTCTTTCCATCATCACTCCTGAAGACCTGAAACTTGAGATTTGTGGAGAGTTACTTCAAAGTTCAAACATATGATTCTCTTTGGATACAATCTCTTAAGTTCTTTAAACTCTGTCATTGTAGATCAATACTAAAACATATGATTCTCTTTGGATACAATCTCTTAAGTTTTTCGTGAGGAGATCTATAATAGTCTCCCAATCTGGTCGTCAAAGAGCTTTGAAGTTAGACCTGTCCGAATTTCCATCGAGTATGTATGAGCATTGGAAAAAAAAGATGGTCCCTGGTTTCGTGACAGAGAGCACATGAGGCATCTACCCTTGTTTTCCAAGTCTACATTCGGTCTCCTGTAGTCAAATGGTTGAGCGTAGCTAGCCAGACAGACCATAAATGAGTATTTTGGTGTGGCTTGGCAGAATTATATCCCGCTTGCCCAAAGTTTTGGGTGTTTTGAGACCCACATGAACTCCCATGTTTCCTTTCTGCTAAAATCCCCTGTTTGTATCGAATGCAACTTTATTCTCATTTAAACTCAAAAGGAAATTAAGATATCAAATCCCACATAGTGTAGTTACAAAAATCGAGAAATCCATTATTTTGAAAAGTCACAATGTTACCATCTAATCTATAGTAGAACAGCGGAGATGCTTCTTTTGATCTAGTTCTTCTCCATGTGCCTTTCATAATCCTCAATATTTCACAGAAGACGAATCGTTCAGAACACACTTCTGTGATGGTTATGAAGAAACAGAATTTTGGAAGAACAACATAGCTGAGTATGAAGGACTTCAGAAGAAGCGGGAGATTTGTGAGGTTGCAAGTGACAGCATGACACATTGGAAACAAAGCAGCACATTGAGCACAATGAGAGGGAGCTTGTTTGGCACTAGGAAACACATGCGAAAAATTAAAAGTGTCAACTAAAAGGTGTTTGGTAAAGTTGACATGATGATGTGAAGATTTCTAGTGTATGCTGAATAAAGGGAAGAGATGAGAACAAAGACAACACTATGTAAATGAAAGGAAACACTCTTATTAAGGTAACACATTTGAGTGAAGAAAAAGTGTGGGTTTTATCACACAGAAAATAAAGAAGTGTTTGAGAGGGTTTGTTGGTGAGTGAATAAAAGGGAGTTCGTAGGTGTTGTTTTATATGTGTGTAAGTTGGGTAGTTTAGGAATTGGTTCAAGGGCATATGAGATTTTGTGTAACACTGATCATACTACAGAGAGATTGTTTGGGGAAATTTTTAATAAAGTTTAGGTTGGCTATTGTTGCTTTTATTTCTACAGTAGTTCTTGTGTTCCAGTTACTTCAACTGATATTAAAGCAAGCGTCTCTGAACATGTTAGATCCTAAATTATGGAACCAATTACTTATGATACGATACAAGCAAGAACATCATACTTGATACCAAGAGATATGAATACTGAAAAAGTTCGTATGAGACAGATCGTCAAAGGGAAAGGTGAAGATGCATGACAGATCGTTAGAATGCTCGATATAAGTAGATTGATGGTGGAACAAAGATTTCTAAACCAAAGGCAAGATGGATGATATCATCGTATTTTGACCCATTTTAGCTATAGTTTTATTATGCATTTAGTAAGAGTTTTTTTATGATTTCAAGGTTTAAATGTCTATTATCAAGTATTTTAGGTTTCAAGAAGGTTTTACAGGTTATAAGACAAAAGGACCAAAAGACAAGGAAAACACATTTTCAGGACAGATTCAGAACTTCACAGTACATACCACTTCTGAAGAACTTCCCAAACTCATACCACCAATCAAATATTACCTCTTATTTCGTATTATCTGCACTTGTCCCACAAATATATTTCTCCTGCATGTACTACAGTTAAATCTTATCGAACTACAAACCGCTTTTCCTGCACAATCAAAAACTCTGTCACCATTCGTATGATGTTAACAAAATAAGAAAACTGCATTCTCTATTTTTCCATCTTGTAATAAGTTTTATTATCATTCTTAAAGTAACTAGAATTAAATTAAGAATGTTAATAACAATAAATGTGCACACTTTCTATTTTCAATTTATTCAATTACATTCTGTTATGATTTTTGAACACAGTAAAAGATAAAAATAAGCTTTACTCTAAGGGGGAGGTATTGGTTTGAGATTTGAAGAGAATTATAATGACTTTAAATAAAATCATGGAAAGTATAAAATTGAGAATTCTAAGTGATTGTTTAGAAAGTTGTTTAAAATCTTGCTGATTTGTTTTTCCTAATCTTGTAAAATCACTCGTAAAATCTTGTAAAATCTTTCTCAAAAAATACTGCACAATATTCTTTTGATTCAACGCTTCTGTGAAAGAAAAAAAAATCTCTTGCTTATCTCATCTTCTATAAAATCATCTTTATTCAACGCCTCTTGACATTGAATAACTCAAGTTTTTGTTTTGATTTGTATTTTTAGTGCTCTCTGTTCACATACGTTTGCTCTCTGCAAGATAACTAGTAAAATATATCTTCTTTAACAATTCACATTCACAATTCACAATCATAAGTACACGTTTGCTCTTTGTCTATCACAATTCATGTGCTGGCTGCGAATGTACTGACTCTATTGTCGGAGTAATCAACGAAGAAGAAGGAGGAGGAGGCTTGTAGGGTAACAACGACACGACAGGTTTGGGTCGGAGCAAAAGCCGGAACCTAGCTACTATTTTTTTCTGGGTATATGAGTTTGGTTTGCGACGTCTTCGGTTCTTCTTCTCTGCCTCCCAAAAAGTCATGGACTATGATTCACAAATCTCTCTATTTGATGAAAGAGTTTTCATGACTCTTTTTATAAAGAAAATGGTATAAAATCTTAAACCAATAACATAATATTTGAATTCATTAACAATCCAAGATTCTTTTGTTTTATTTGAATAACATAAAACTTTTAGTGACTTTGTAAAACTCTTAATCCAATAACAATAGATTTATCAAGATTTTAGATTACTTTTTATAAATCCACAACTAATAACACCAAATTTTAAAAGAGTTTTAGAAAGTCTTAATTGAATAACAACATATTTTACATAACTTTTAAAATCATTAAAATTCTCTTAAAATCTCAAACCAATACCTCCCCCTAAAGCTTTCATCTCCTCCTTGAACTTAACCATTGCAATTCTTGGCAATGTAACCACAATCTGAACCCCTCCAACCATATCCGGTTCCAATTCCAACCTAGATGGTCGCATGAACATATTAACCATCCTAGCTGTCTCCGATGGGACTACTGGGACCATATTCACCGTCAAATAAAACAACCCATCTTTTTTTCCTTTGATCGTTAAATTCATCTTAATGATTTTCTCAGTGTTTGCAAGCTCTTCTTGGAGATAATCTTTATCGTGAGCCTTTCTCTTGGCCTCTTTTATGAGATCGGAGATTCTTCCACTTCTCTTGCAGTTAATGGCACGTACATATCGATATATGCATTACCGTAGTATCCATCGGGCAAAGGTGGATCCACAACGTCGCGGATTCCTACTGATAAACCCAAAACAGTGACTCCATCTCGATCCAAATTGAGAGCTTTAACTCTTGACTTCCACAAATAAGCTCCTATAACTTCGAAAGTAGTGAGAACCTCATTAGAGAATCCGTACTCTTTCAGTGTAGCTTCTTTCAATCTTCTTATGCTATCAGCTCTAATATTTATTTTCTCAGTTACCTTAAAACATTTATAAACAAGGACATAATTAAAATATTACCTTAGATTCAAAAACATATAGTTTTGTGCACATGCATACCCAATCATCCGTTGGTAAGTAGGGTGAAGCTGCCGTGTCGCCACCGGGAAGAAACGGAAGTTGATCATCGTCTTCCGGCTTCCCCACAAGTCTTTCTCTTTCCCAAACCGGTGTCAACTCTGGTTTCTTCTTACCGCCGGCCAACTCCGTTAAGGTACACATGATATGACCTTCTCCATATCCATCGCACATTGCATGTGTCATGGCCATCCCTAACACGAATCCTCCACATCCAAATTTGGTTGTTCTTCTTCATTTCACTTTCACATATTTAACTATTTCATACCAAAAAGAAAGGTCATTGTTGTTTATTTCTGAGGGGATATATGAATATATTAATATACATCTAAAATTGATCTGATTAACATGCCTATTTTCAGTTATTTGATTTATAAATAAATATTAAGAATACAAATCCCTTATCACTTAGCAATATGACTATTAATAAAAAAAAAAAATTTACACTTGAAGTTCATATATCTTAAGAGGTTTATAAATTAAGTATTATATGATTCTTGCTTTTTTTTAATGCTGACCTGATTTAAAATACATAAATAAATATATTTCTATTTATTTATAATTTTTAATAGATGTAATGTTCGAAATAACTGAGAAAAAATAAATGATCCAAAAACCAAACCATATTTATTGAGAACTTGTTAGATATACATTTTTGGGATACCTTTTTCAAAAAAACCCCTTTTTGAACATTTTTAGTTTTACCCTCTTTTACACTATTACAATATGTTAAATTCATTTTTTTAAAAAAATTTAGGTTTGGGTTCTCTATTTTACATTTATGATATAGTTTTGAAGGGGTAAGATTTGGTATTTTGAGATAGGACTTAAAATTTATTCATTTTTACATAGAAAATGAGTATTTTTGAAAATGGACAAAATGAAAATAGATTTTTGAAAAATGACTTAGGAAAAATAGTATTTTTAAAAATTTCATTATTTTATTTACGGTTAAAATGGTTTTTAAATTAAAAAATCTGAAAAGCTGAGTCCGAAATTAAGCTAAACAATAAATAAGATAGAAAAATTAGTTTTCATTTAAAACCAAGGATAACCAAAACGAAAAAAAAAACCGAATAATTCGAACCAAAATCGGGAATTAACACCTCAAAAAATATAAATGATTTGTGTACCTGCAAAGCAAAAGGTCGATAACCATCGTTCTCCACATGAAGTTCAGGCAAGAACTTCAAGGCCGTATCTGAGTCAATGTTCTCCAGATTATTCAAAGAAGAGAGCTCCACATTTTCAGTAGTAGCCACCGTGAAAGGCACACCACCTTCGTCGCCACCACAGCTCAATTTAAGCTTCCTGTCAGTCTCCTGCCGCTTCAAACTCCCTGACAGTGGATAGTAATACACAAGAAGATCGGACAAAGCCTCCCTAAGCAGAGATTCGGCGCTTGCATCATCATCATCATCATCAACAACGTTCTTGGCATTGAAAACGTAACATACCTTGTAAATGACGTCATTGTAAGAATCATTGTCAAGTGTTAAATTATTACGTGTTCAAGGCGAGAGGCATGAATGCTATCAGTGGTGTGGATGAATTCCGACTTATCTAAGGATGAAAGTCAGCCAGTCAAGCATAGACACCAGACGTCTCATGAAGGTACATCCAGTGTAAAAGGAATAAACTAGATCACCAAGATAATTTGAATATCTGAAAATGGCACCAGATGAGACAATTGAAGTTATCGGAAAGACTTACAAATATTATAAACTAGTGAAGAAAATGTTGAAGTGTCTGCCTGCAAAGTTATCTGCTATGTTGGTATGAAAGTTGCTAGTAACACTGACTCAATGAACTTTGTGGATTTAGTTGGGATTCTGAAGTCTAGGCGAACTTTCTATCTAAAATATAATGGCACTCGTTAACTAAACTAAGACTTGATGTAAATAAGTTGTACCCCAATAGAGTACCGCAAGTCTCACACACACTTGGTAGTATTTAACGACCAAATCATATAGACCAATTAAATAAGCACATAATAAACAATATATATTTAAATAAAGCTAGAATGCCATAAATTGCCTCTCCCAATCTTTTGAAAATGTATTGGTCTGTCTGAAATAGTTTCTGTATGATACAAGAAGTGATACAGGATTGTTGTTAGTTTGTGTGCATATAAAGTTTTTATAAGGTTTGAGAATAAAATATTGAAAGACGGTATGAGGATGAATTAAAGGAAAATTATTATTTCATTGGTTGATTAAATTGGAGTTTTACAAGAAAAAACAATAGCAAAATGAAAAAATGTTATTTCTTATAGAATTTGGAAATCTTCTCTTATGGTGATTAGGAAGTCTTGTTGGATATATAAGTAGGTGTTGGGCACGTCCTAGAGAAGGAAGATAGTTAAGCAAAAAGATAAATCTTATAAAGTTTTATGTGTTTGTGTGCGGCTTAGTTTCACGATTTGGTGCTTGTGTGATTAAATTTCTTTCTTCGTCGATTTCAAGTGTGTGTGAAGGTTGTTCCAAAGAACTGAAGTCTAGATTCAGTGAGAGTTAAGCCTAAAATTAGGTTATCTTGGTTTAAATAAAAGTTCGGTGTGAGTTTAGTTAAGGGTTCACGAATGTTACACGTGGAACCATATAGTAGAATTTGAAGAAGCAAATTATTCTACAGAAGCATAAATGGATGACGTGGCTTCTTCTAAGATGTTTTATTTTGGGTGATGTAGATGGCTTTAGGAATTAGGAGTCTTAAGCTACTCCTTTTATTAGTAAATAATTCTAATTAAGTTATTCTAGTTGTCCGCGTGTGGTCAATAAGTTAGAAAACGGTTTAACATAGTAGTTTTATTAAGGCTTAGAGTGGTTGGTCCATATTGGTATGCTAAACTCCATACTGAACCTGAAGTATGCAGCAGTTTTAAAGCAGACCAAAAAATGCACACCGGTAGAAAGATTTTGGTATGCAGTTATTAATTTGTTGGTTGATATATTCAACACTCAATTATATGTTTATCATAAACCAGAATAACACAACATTTAACTTCAAGTGACATGATGAAAAACAAGATACCAGTAAAAAGAAGAACGTCACATATTTTTATATCTATTCGCGCCCAACACTTTCCTTATATCACGAATACAAGAGACTTACAAGAACAGAGGAGTCTCTCGCTGCTATGGTAAGAACATAAACGTAAGAAACATTTCCGAATCCACGAGTTGATCTGCTGTTAGAATTTTGAGTTCCCTTTTTTTTTAACTCACTATCCTCCCACTGCTGTCTAGAAGTAAAAGAGCCATCGCAATCTTGCATTTCATCATAGTTACCTTTTTCAACAAGTAAACTTACCAAACACAAGAATGTGAAACGTAGAAAAAAAAAACCAAAACCTTAACAAAACAGTCATGGAAATGAGATATCAACAAAGAAGCAGCGATACGTGTCTCTCTTGCAATAACTTTAGTTACAATCTGACCTTACGATCTCCTCGGCATGAAGGGGCATAAAAACTAGAGCAAAGTTTGCCTCCATGCTCATGTTGCAGAGATAGAGAAGGAGAAAAAGAAGAAGGAGAAGGCTAGCGAGTTTTGCCATTTCTTCAACAAATAAATGAGAAGAATTTGTTGCTATGAGTGATTTGAAGGAAGAAGCTGGAGTAGGATTTTGAAGTTTCTAAACAAGAGGCAGGAATTGGGTTATTTTCTTTTGAAGTTTGAAGCAGTCAGACTTTATTTGCATGGACATTACTTTAGAGAGTTTTTGAGTAGAAGTTTCTAGTGATGCAACAGTACCACTCTAGTTTTATTATTGTGATGCACTTTGACAAAAAACCAAAAAAGTCATCTCAAAAAAAGAATTGGTTCGAGGAAATAAAAAAGATTGGGAAACTTCTGAATGCTATATAATGATTTAGATATGACAAAGGAGAGACCAGAAAACAGAATACAAAGTCAAAGGTTTTTGCATATATGAAATGGAAACAAGAACATTGAGGTTGATCTAGAGGAGTATACCAAAATCTGGATAGGTTTGTCATTCAAGATTTTGGTCACTGGAGATTCTACTTTAAGCAAAGATGCTTTTGCAGGCTCCAGGAACTTCATTAGATAAAATGGCAAAGTAAGTCAGAAACAGGGAGAACAAAATCATCTTGTCAAGTTAGTAGTGATGTTACGAAGTAGGTTAGAGTGACCAAAAGAGTTTTAAATCCGGTTAGATTAATGTTTTTTACAAAACAGGTTCAATGTTTTAAACAAATTCAATTTACGAATATGTATGAGTACTTAACGAGATTTAGTGTGAGAGCAAACGCTTAACTGTGCTCCCTTCTCCAAAAGTGGAATCGTTGGCCAAACCATGTTCTGCTTTCCAGTTTACAAGGATTGTCCTCCTATCTCATATTCCTAAAAACTGAAACAGAGCAAAACGGAAAAACTATCTCATATTCCTAATTCACAGTTTTACTTTTTACCCTCCTTCCATTTCCAGAAGCGCGGCCGAGCTCTAGGATATGTTAATGGCTCAGGCGTTATATCAAAAACAAAAAAAGGCGAATTCTTTACGCTGCTGGTTCAAGCCCCTTTCGAGTCGTGTTCAAAAAGTTTTTCAAAGAACCAATCACGTCTCTGAATCTTCTGCTTCTTCTTCAATTACAGTTGGGAGCGATCCTTCTCTGCTGAAACCAGGGTTTAGGAACTTGGCAACAAAAGCCCATAGCTTATAAACATCCTCAAAGTTTGTCAAAAAGCTAAGAGAAGCTGTGACAACCTCAAATCGCACAAACCCATTTTTTCCACCGCGCTTACCAGCTTCTCTCTGAAGATGCAAAGAGCTATCTTCCTTGATCCTAGCGCCCCCACGGTGGTTTCTCGGAAGATCCATTATGCGTATGTGACTCAAGATACCAATACCAAGAGATACACCTTCTCTCTCAGCCAGTTTCAGAACAACTTCTGGACTTACAAACCCTTTGCTTTTATCTTTCACGTTGAAAGCAACCGCTGCTCCTCTTTCGTACTTTATCTTTGGGCCATAAATCTGCACAAGGTTCATGTATCTGCTGCTACCATCACTGCCTGATTCAGGCACTTTCAGCTGTAGCAAAGAGATCACAAGCCAGTTAATCAGAAATCTGAGCCTAGTTGTCGTTTTATTAAGACCTAACATATTCACATGATCAATATGGCTGCAAACAATCTCTGGCTCTCTTCTGTCCCAATCATCCTCATTTTGGTTTTCACCATCACTTTCGTCATATACACTGGCCAAAGAAGCTTCACCTTGGTCCAGACTATGACTGATACGGTCCATGTTAAATGAAACCCGTGTTCCTCTACTCGGTTGTTCATCTTCCACACCCAAAAGCCTCCCACCAGTACCCCTTCTCCCCAATAACCTAAACTCACCTTCTGTTTCTCGTCTTATTGCATTATCTTTCATCTCTGAAGAAATCTTGGAGCTTGAGCCATTTGATCCAAAACCAGATCCTGCGCGATAGACAATGTTACCGCAGTTTTCTTCCTGTATCTCTTGCATTTGGAGATTACTATTAGAGTTCCTCAGATTCCGTGATGGCGTTGAGTTTGTCTCCTGAGTAACTGACATAACTGCAGCATCAAACGAGAGGACATCTTTACCATCATACATAGGACTACTGTAACTCTTTGCTACCGGTTTTGGTGATTGACGTTTGCTGGTAAACCAAAACGGTGGCAATGGAGAGGCGATTTTATGGTGGTTCAAGTGACCTGCACGGTCAGACCCAAGCGGACTTTGACCCAAATCAATCCAAAACGAATTATCAGACGACTCATCTTCACTGAAAGCAGGGCTTTTCATCAACTCTCCAACCGAAACACTTTCATTTTCTTCAAATATGGTACTACTAGTCCCATCTCTATCAGAGGTATTATCTTCTAAAAGCTCTGTCTCAAACACATCCCTCACTTGAGCTGCAGTGTATGCACCAGAGAATACCGGCATCTGAGCACCTCTACGAGCAGCTACTGTGGTTGCCGCCGGTTTATCTCCGCCATATGTACCAAGCTCATGATCTTCAAGACCAACCAATCCGTCCAGACCATCTATCGAATCACTGAGATATAACGGATACTGAGGTGTGATCTTCACTATTCCTGATCCTGTTTTACCGGACTGACTCTGAAGATTACCCATCACCGACTTCTTAATCAACAGGCAACCAAAACCTGTAGGATCATGCCCAAATACCTTGTAGAAGGAGGTGATGATAAACTCTGGTCGAAACAATGATAAACCGAGCGAATCCATATCTTTGGGACCTAAAGAACCAGCGTCAAGCAACACATGCCAGTTGTTCTGCTGAGCAAGAGCCATCCACTGATAAGAGTACTTAGATCCAGTAACCCTAGACTGAGCAGGAAACACAAACAACCCAACCCCAGAATCCTTTTTCTTCCTCTTCTTATGAGACAAACGCTTCTTCAAATCCGTGGAACACAGCTTCAAAGTTGGCCATTTAAACCAAGCGTTATAAGCTTTTGCACCTTTCTCTCTTGCAGTCTGAGCCATCCAATTCACAGACTGACTCTCGTGATCAAACATGGTCAAAAGCCGCTTATTCGTATGGAAAGGATAAGATTCCGCAAGCAACCTAAACGCAGAGCCTCTACTTCCAGTGAAAACAAGACCATACTCACTCTCAGGGATATTCAGATAATCCATTATCCTAGTCTTGAGATCATGTTCCACAGTGCCACTCTCAGCTCCACCATAAAGCGCATGGTTAATCAAATTGGCAGTAATCTCAGATAAACTAAACGTACAAGAATCCCAATAATGCAAAGTCTGAAGATATGAAAAAAGCCCAAATCCACAGTAATCAAGACATACCTTGGAATCTAACAAGTGAGCATACTCATCAGATCTCAACTGATCAACTTTCTCAGAAGTCTCATACTTTGGATACATTGTAAGAAACTTGTTAAACGCTTCAAGAATCTCAGGTATATCATCTTCAGACTCAAAAGTGCGTTCAGCGGCTAAAGCAGTTGCCCGCAAGAACTCGCGTTGAGCGTGTAACCTAGCCAAGGATCTAGAACGACCCAAGCTCTCATCTTGATTATCATCTTTCTCAACTTCTTGAGATTTAAAGAGTGAACCATTCTCAGACGCTTCCTCAAGAGCATCTCTAAGCTTATCTTCATACAATTTCCGAAGCACTGAAGCTTTTCTTTTAACATCGATTGGCGAATCAGACCCATCTCCATCTCTTCTCCTGCTCTTACTCTTATCCAAGATCAGAGCAGCACAGTGATGAATTTGCTTCCACAGAGGAAAATGCATTAATCTCAATTTCAAAAAACCTTTCCTTTTTTTTTTAGCCCATAAGAACAAAAACCCCAACAAGTGAAGATCTTGAAAACAGATCAAAGAGAAGCCTCTAAAAACGGAAACTTTCACAAAACCCACAAAAATTAAACGAGTTTTACGGAAGAAATTTTCAAACAAACAATCCCAAGAGAGAGAACCCTCTAAGAAAAAACAGATCCCAGAACTCTTGTGAACCGAAGAAGAAGAAGAAGAAGAAGCTTAGCTTTTTTTCTGCTCTGTTTTTTTTTTTTTTCTGATTGTTTGGAAGATTAGAGAAGATGATAATAAATGCAAAGCTGACTCCTTTCACCACCAATCTCTCGTTTCATTTACTACACTCTCTCTCTCTCTACTCAGTGCGTTTCTCTCTCTCTTTCTCTTTACTTTTTCGGTCAAAAAAGGCATTGACTTTTTTTTTTTTTTCACAAAAGGAAAAGAGTAGTAGTGGTGGCGTTTTAGGGTTTTTGATAAGCTCTAATTATTTCAATTTTTTTCTGTAATCGTTTGATTTTTTTTTTCTTCCTATGAGTATGAAAGATACGTTAAGCTCATTTTATGCATTGTGAAATAGACAGTAAATAATTTTTATATAATTTTATATAAAAAAATTGTTTATTATTTAATTAGAGTAAAACAAAACAGAAATTATTTTTTATTAGATAAAACATTAACTTTTTTTGTCTTATTTTCTGCCCTGAAAAAATGTATGAATTAGTCAACTCTGCCAGTAATATGAAGTAATTTTTTTGGTGAAAAAAAATGAATCTCGAAAAAATATATATTTATAAGTTCTTTTTTGGTAACTTAGAATTATAATTAGATATACTGAATAATTGAAGATAAATTTTTGTAGTAAAATTTAAGAAGTAAAAGAGTGCATATTAAATATGTTGGGAGTGTTTGGGTAAGCAGACCAAAAATACATATGCGTATTAAATATATTAGGTTGAGAACAGTGGGAAGATTCTTGCTCTTTTTAGACTCCACATTTATGAAAAAAAAATTGCAGAATATTTATTCAAAAACAGCTTAAAGAATGTATACGTGTTATTATTAGCTTCTAATTCGGAACAAATTGACAATTACAAGTTATTTGAAATCACTTTATTAGTTTATTGGGTAAATTCTTTACGACATTTTTTCCAAGTATATTTGAAAGTACTTTTTGAATAGTAAAGTTTGGGAAAATTCGGTTCAGAGACAGTTCTTTATAATTTTGCTTTAATTTTAAAATTAAAACGAAAAATTAACAAATAATGAACTATATTATAAGTTTGAAAGTAACAAAATATTTATTGAGAGAAGAATCAAAACAAAAAGAAATCTAGAAACAAGTTAAAGAAGAATTAGAGAGAAACTTAAAGAGATAATTAGATTTCTCACAACTACATCTTTTTCTTCTACATGATTTTTATTTATAGAGGGAGAAGACAAAGAGAAGTTGAGGATAAGTGGTGGACAAATGTTCCAAGTGGTGTTTAATAAAAAAGGACACATGTTGTGATGGATACACACATATTTTACAACACTCCCCCTTGTATCCATCACTAGCGATGAATTACACACTGCCTCATTAAAAATATCATCATGGAAAAACTCAGTGGGATGAAAAACCATGACAAGGGAAAAAGAGTACATCAGTGTAAACTCCCCTTCGAAAAAAACTTCACAGATCTCGTAGATGCCGCATTCCAATATTATGAATATGTTTTCTGAATGTGGTAGTCGGAAGTGCATTTGTGAATAGATCTGCTGGATTGTCAAATGAGCGGATATGTTGGATATCAACTTCCTTCTTTTGCTCGAGTTCTTGAGTGTAGGAGAAAAATCTTGGAGGTATATGCTTTATTATGTCGCTCTTGATATAACCTTCTTTGATTTGGGCGACACAAGCAGCATTGTCTTCAAATAATGTTGTTGGCCCTTTACTGGTGACTATTCCACTCGATTCTTGTATGTGGTTAGTCATTGATCTGAGCCAAACGCATTCCCTCGATGCTTCATGAAGAGCAATTATTTCTGTATGATTTGAGGAAGTGGCGACCAAAGTCTGTTTCTATGAGCGCCATGAGATTGAGGTTCCTCCAATTGTGAAAACATATCCAGTTTGGGATCGGGATTTATGTGGATCTCATAAATATCCTGCATCTGCAAAACCAACTAGACCAACCAAAGAGATTCTAGGATAGAATAATCTCAAGTCAATCGTACCTTGAAGATAACGGAGAAGTTTTATCCCATTCCAATGCCTGCGAGTAGGAGATGAGTTGTATCTTGCAAGTAGATTCGTAGCAAATGCAATGTCCGGTATAGTGCAATTTCAAGATACATAAGTCCAACGATAGCACTCATATAAGGTATTTCGGGACCAAGTATTTCCTCTTTGTTTTCACAAGGTCTGAATGGATCACTATCGACATTCAGAGATCTATTTACCATTGGAGTACTCAAAGGAGTCGCTTTGTCCATATTAAAGCGCTTTAAAATCTTTTTTGTATAATTTGATTGATGCACAAATATTTCATCTTGGAAATGCTCTATTTGAAGCCCGAGACAGAATTTTGTCTTTCCAGGATCTTTCATTTCAAACTCTTCTTTCATATGAATTCTTGTATCATCAATCTCCTTTTGAGTTCCAATTATATTTAGATCATCAACATATACAACAATGATCACAAATCCCGATGGAGATTTTTTTATAAAGACGCATGGGCATATTTCATTATTAACATACCTTTTCTTCAATAGGTATTCGCTTAAGCGATTATACCACATGCGCCCAGATTGTTTTAATCCGTAAAGTGATCGTTGTTATTTGATCGCACAAATTTCATTAGACTTAGATTCTAATGCCTCAGGAATCTTAAACCCTTCTGGGATTTTCATGTATATATCATTATCCAATGATCCATATAAATATGTTGTCACTACATCCATAAGGTACATTTCTAAATTCTTAGAAGCCGTTAGACTCATTAAGTACCTGAATGTAATTGCATCCATGACCGGAGAATATGTTTCTTCATAATCAACTCCAGGCCTTTTGCAACAAGTCGGGCTTTATATCGTGTGATTTCATCTTTTTAATTTCTTTTTCGCACAAATACCCACTTGCAACCAACAGGTTTACATCTTTAGATGCAGTGACAAGAGGTCCAAAGACATTTCTTTTATTGAGGGAGAGCAACTCAAGTTGCATAGCCTTTTTCCATTTCTCCCAATCAGGCCTATGTTGGCACTCTGATACGGACCTTGGCTCTGGATCATCTTTTTCATGATCGAGCTCTTTAGATACAGTAAAAGATAATATACCGTTATCATCATCGATTTCATCTCTAGCCCATAACATTCCATCTTGAGCATAGTTAATAGAAATCTCATATTTTTCTGTATCATCCTGAGGACTTTTTTCTTTATTTGGTCCTTCTTGAACCTTTTCATCTCCCATTTTCTTTTTCTTTCGGGGATTTTTATCTTTAGAGCCCATTGGCCTCTCCCATTTCAATTGAACCTTAGGTTCATTAGCTTTGCTTCCATCGAGTTCCTCTCTAGGAATTTCAACTCTTGATGGTGCATTTGCAGCGGGGATATATGACTTTGTCACCCTTTTTGTATCTATGAACGCATTTGGTAATTGATTTGCCAATTTTTGTAAATGTACAATTTTCTGAACTTCCAGTTCACATTAATTTGTAGGGGGATCAAGATATATCAGAGATGGTGTATACCATGTAATATCTTTTGGTACTTGTTTACTTCCTCCCCCTAACGCTGGAAATTCATCTTCATTAAAATGGCAATCGGCAAAACGTGCCGTAAACATATCACCAGTTTGTTGTTCAAGATATCGAATTATACTCGGTGATGCATAACCGACATATACACCCAATCTCATTTGTGGCCCCATTTTTGTTCTTTGCGGTGAGGCTATGGAAACATAAACCGCACATCCAAAAATACGGAGATAGGATATGAAGATGCTAATTGTAAAGGGGATATATATTATATGCGCTTGGTCGTAATTGGACCAATGCCGCAACATGCAATATAGCATGACCCCATATAGAAATTGGGAGTTTTGTTCTCAATATTAACGGTCTAGCAATGAGTTGTAGCCGTTTAATATAAGATTCAGACATGCCATTTTGTGTATGAACATGAGGAACCAGATGCTCAACATCGATTCCTATTGACATACAATAGTCATTGAAAGCTTGTGAAGTAAATTCATCAGCGTTATCAAGTCTGACTTTCTTTATGGCATAATCAGGGAATTGAACTTTCACCTGGTTATTTGGGCAATAAATTTTGTGAAGGCTGTGTTTCGTGTTTTCAATAGACACACATTTGACAATCTACTAGATGTGTCAATCATTACCATAAAATAACGAAACGGCCCGCATGAAGGGTGGATAGGTCCACATATATCACCATGTATTCTCTCCAAGAACATTGGTGATTCATTCCCAACTTTGGCTGGTGATGGCCGAATTATGAGTTTTCCTTCAGAACATGCATCACATGAAAATTCATCATATCTAAAAATCTTTTCATTCTTCAATGGATGGCCATTGGAATTTTGCACAATTTTTCGCATCATGACTGAACCAGGATGTCCAAGTCTTTCATGCCATATCTTAAATGTACTAGTAAACTTAGAGTTTACTGTTACATAAGATGCAAAACTATTTATTTATCTGCAATACAATCTAGAGGATAACATTGGCAATTCTTCCAATATATGTTTCTCCTCAGATGTTATGCAAAGATATTCAATGTCGTTCTTATTCAGAGTCTCTATATGATATCCATTTTTTCAGATATCTCTGAAACTAATCAAGTCTCTATATGAAATATTTTTTCAAGTTTCTATTGAGTGCGTTGTAGCACTGTCTGCTAGACACACATCTCCATCCTCAATCTCAAAATTTGACATTTTCTGAGATAAAGTATTTATAAAATAAACATTAATGAAATAACAAAAAATCTTACAAAAAAAACTTATTATATATTACAATAAAACTATTATCCAAAAAGACATTTTATAAATATAAAGTACATATCAAACTATGACAAAGCATATTATGGCATTTGAGCCTTATTCGCATGATTTTCCGTTTTCATGATCAACGAAAAAATCTGCTATATCAAGATGGGGTTCATCGTTTAGGCCATGGAAAGAAGGTCCAGCTTCTTTATAGATGATCTTGGTCTCAACATCCCTTTCTTTTGCCTTTTGGGATGCTTTGTACAGATCGGCCAAATGTTTTGGAATACGACAGGTCTGATACCAATGTCCTTTCATGTCGCATCTATAACAAGTACTTTCACCTTGTTTCTTTAAAACGCGACTAACATTATTGATTTGAAGATTTTTGTTGGTTTTTCTTGCATTGAAATCATTAGGAGAGAGACCCCTTCCTTTTACTCTTCCACGACCGTAACCACAGCCTCGACCGCGTCCGCGTCCACGTCCTCGTCCTTGCCAATTATTATAGCTGGATGTAGCAACATTCACTTCTGAAAGTGGAACTGATCCAGTTGGACGGGTTTGATGATTTATCATCACGAGCACATTATTTTGTTCAGCAACATGCAAAACTTGCATCAATTCAGAATATCGAGTATACCCTCTTTCTCGATATTGTTGCTGCAGGAGTACATTTGAAGGATGAAAAGTTTGGAATGTTTTCTCGATCATATTATAATCGGAAACTTCTTCTCCGCAGAGAGCCATCCTTGAAGTGATTCCGAACAAAGCGGAATTGTACTCACTAAGACTTTTGTAATCCTGAAACCTCAGGTTTAGCCATTCATGTTTGGCTTTTGGTAAGATCACATACTTTTGGTGATCAAACCTATCCTTGAGAGCGATCCAGAGATCTGCAGGATTTTCTCTCGTGATGTATTCATTTTTTAAACCATAGTGGAGATGGTGACGCAAGAACATCATGGCTCTCGCTTTTTCCTCTTCTAACCCCGTTTCTGACGGATCGAGGGTTTTGAGAAGCCCATTCCCTTTCATATAAAATTTTGCATCTAATGCCCATGTCATATAATTTTTCCCAAAGACATCAAGGGGGGGCGAATTCATGCTTTGCCAAGTTTGACATGATTACTATATAAATAATAAAACCATTTGTTAAAAATAAAATTTTATGAAACACTTTTGTAAAATCTTGTTTTAGCAATAAATATAAACTATAAAAGAAATTATAAGCTATATAATGTATTCATAAATTAGAACAATTATATTAGGAGGCATAGCCTTCCATATGATTTATAAATACATAGATCTGAACATATGATCAAGGAGGTAGAGCCTACCATAATGATCAAGAATGTAGATCTAAATGATCAAGGAGGCAAAGCCTACCATAATGATCAAGAAGTATATATAGTCTTTTATTTTATATATAATATATATAGTAATATGCATGTAAAATAATTAAATTCAAACAACTTTAACAAAACTTAAATCTTACCTCAAATTGATGATGGATCACAAATCGCTTATGCTCAAACTTGTAATGGATCGAGAGTCGTTCGTGCTGATAACATGTTGTGAACTATATTATAAATTTGGAGGTAACAAAATATTTGTTGAGAGAAGAATCAAAACAAAAAGAAATCTAGAGAGAAGCTAAAGAAGAACTAGAGAAATAATTAGATTTCTCACAACTACATCTTTCTCTTCTACATGACTCTTATTTATAGAGGAAGAAGACAAAGAGAAGTTGAGAATAAGTGTTGGACAAGTGTTCCAAGTGGTGTTTAATAAAAAGGAACACATGTTGTGATAGATACACATATTTTACAACAAACATCTCTTTTTTTGGCTGACAGAAAAAGTTTTTACCTTTTTGATTAAAAAATAAGAGTAAAAATTTCTTCTTCTTTTTTTAACAGCGAGCAAAAATTTCATTTTGAAATAAGTTGGTCATCTTTTGATCTAAGATCTTTGTAGATTTAGTTTCCTAATCAATAATCATCCTTAGATAGAGTTTAAACAAAAGATGCTTGCAAGGATTCAAGAGCTTGCACATAAGCAAAAAAAATACCAAAAAGAAACAGAAAGAGTCATCAATCATGTAGCTTAACAAAAGACGTTAAGGTGTCTTCTGGAACTTATTCTAAACCTCACTTTGGATCTTTCGGCGCTGCCTTAATCTTCCACCAATGCTATTTTGATTAGGTTCAAGAGCCGCCTTCCTCTTACTTCTCGTTACTCGAGTCCTCACTGAGTTAACCCCGGTCTCTGTCTCATCGCTTAGGACCTCGTTATGAGCTTTGACTACAGGAGTCTGACTTTCTCTAGATCTTGTCTCCAAATTCTGGTCTTGTCCTGTCCTCTCTTGAACTTCTGGAAGAGCATCACCAGTGTGGGCACATGAATGTTCTTGTTTATCCTGCTTTGGCGTCTGAAGATAACTCAGGACCTGAACATCAACCCATGGAGTCTGATCATCCACAGGAAGCAAGTAGCTAACTGGTCTCGTCTCCAGATTTGAGTTTTCTCCTATCTTTTTCTGAACTTCTGAAAGATTATCACCAGTGTGCGCACATGAATGTTCTTGTTTATCCTGCTTTAGTGGCTCACGACAACTTAAGACCTGAACATCAACCCATGGAGCCTTATCATCATCATCCACAGGAAGCAAGTAGCTAACTGGTCTCGTCTCCAAACTCGAGTTTTGTCCTATCGTTTCCTGATCTTCTGAAAGATCCTGAACATCAACCCACAGAGTCTGTTTATCCACAGAAGACTTGAAGCTCAGTGACCTTCTAGCTGAATTTGGATTCTCATCCTCCTCTTTCTTCAAGGAAACACCATTCTGATCTTCGATCTCCGGAAGCTTTTGTACTTCTTCAAGGAGATCACAGTTCTGATTTTCATTAGCGTTTTCATCTTCCTCTTTCTCCAGGGAATCATCATCAATCTGAAGCTTTGGTACTTCTTCATCATCAGCAATCTTTTCTTTAAAGGAAAGTGATCTCTTTGCAGAAGCTTGATTTGGGGTTGAGTCATCAGTTTGCAACCGTTTGGTTTGAATCAGATAATGTGCTACAGACTTATACCCAAGTGCAGCTATCTGGAAAACAATAGCAATAAAGAAAGAAATCTTAAGCTCTTGATACTATTCAAGATTATACAAAAGAAAAATCGAAAGAAAACAACGTACCCTTCTGTAGATCGGGCCAGTTGGAACCCATCCTTTGTTATTGCGACACAAACTGCAATTGCAAATCCCGCGACAAACAGGGCAGGTCCAGTTTGCATTCTCCAAAGCTTCCAGCACATGTTCACCATATCTGTTCATCAACAACATTGAATATACATTCATCACCAATAACAAAATAACTCCACTGCTAGTAATCATATTAGGTAGCAACCAAACCTCATGAACAAACAATCTCCACAGAATTGTCCTTGAACCATGTTGCATTCACTGCACTGTGTACGATGTCCCATCGTTTTCTGTCTGTAAGACACAGACACATACACACTGAAGTATTAAGCAAATTTCATTTCACTGAACTGCAATATCAAGTTCTCAACAGACATGGGTTTGGTTATTTACCTGCACTGGTGACAAGTCTTACCCTTAAACGGATCATAGATCCGTTTGCCATCCTTATCATAGCCATCAACAAAACATGTCCAGCTTCGTTCTGTATTCCCAAGAAGCTTCTCATGTTCCTCAGTGTAAATCTCAGGCCTTGCCCCTTCACCAATCACCACACTCCCTCGTTTAGCTGTTTTTTTACCCTTCTCATTGATCCCATCAGTGTAGATAACTGGCGTTGTGTTCTCCAATCTAACAACAATCACAAAAGAAGAAACAAATCATAAACCCTATTCCCCTTCTTCCAACTCAAAACAAAACCCTACTTTGATTTCTACTCAAAACCCCCAATTCCTCCAGAAAAATCTCTCCTTTAAACTGAAACAAATCGATTCATAAACCCTAATTTCAACTCAAAAAAAAACCCCTAATTTCTACTCAAAAACCTCAACTTCTCCAAAAAAAATATCTCCTTTAAGCTGTTTCATAAACCGTAGTTAAGATTCATAAACCCTAATTCCCACAAACAAACGAAACGGAGAAAAGGAAGAGAGATTACCGAGAAGACCGGCGAGAAGGCTGAAGAGGAGGAGTCGATCTCTGAGCGGCATTAGGGTTACCTTGAGATCTTCTATTGACGGGTCGGTTCTCGGATCTGAGTTTGCGAGAGAGATTCAAGATGCCAAGATTTTGCATCCTCTGAAGATTCTCTTTGATCCTATCTTCTCTGCATTGTTCGTAAAGAGACACCTTTTGGGTTCCTTCCATCACCACTTTACTGGGTTAAGGTTTGATTCGGGTTCTCTTGGTGATGGATGAATGATTTCAAAAGTCTCTCTCTTTATGGCTGCTGCTCTGCTCTTGTGGAGAAATGATAAAAAAAAAAAAAGTTTAGATTTTTATTTTGGGTCGAGTTGATGTTACACAGCAACGGTCATATTATATTTGAAAATGTGCAGAAAATTTGGGAATTGTGTTGGAGATAAGATAAGTACACCCTAATGATGATGGGACTTTAATCTTTTTAAATATTTTGTGTTTTTTTTTTTTTCCTTTAATTGCAATACAGCTAAGTAAAATAATGGGAATATAGAAAGATGTGAAGCATTTAGAAGAAAATATTATCCCAATTGGTATATATTTTTTCTATTTGATACCAAATTTGCAAATTTTGGATTTCTTTTTTCTTAGTGGACTTTTCTATTAGGAAGAGAATAGTATAAGACTTCTAAAAGAAAAGATTTAGACCATAAAAATAATAATGAGAGTCTTACCTTGTCGAACCAAATTAACACCTACTCACTTGCATGGAGCGTTCTCCTATTACTGTATGTGTTTTACTAAACTTCCAGAAAATATTAAAATGAAAGTTTAACACATTTGCTCAAATTCTTATTTTGCCAAACTGGACCAGGTGTGTCAAATTCTTTCTCATGGCAAGCCCATTAACTTTTGTGTTTTCTCTTCCACGGATGAAACAAAAGGGTTAACCATGATCTGCCTCTACTCGATTCACAACCTGGAGATCAAGCTTGCTCGGGTTGAATGGTTCGTAAGCTTAATCTGGCTTTGGACCGATGATAATTTCTCTTTGAAGAATCTTAAAGCTGCAATCTCAGCCTCACATCGATGGTGGCTGATATGTTCCCGGCTTGTAAAGCACAATTGTCACACACCAGTTATCGCATTCTTCAGTTCCATAGGAAATCAATACAATTTCACCTCCACTTGCCATTTTCGAATTCAGCTCTTGTATCACGAATGCTTTTTGAGGTTTCCCGAACCAAGGCTTAGAACAGCTCGTCAATTCATATCTCGTTGGTTCATCAGTGAAAGCATGAAGAGGAACGGCATTATGATCCCGTCTCCATGGAGCGGTGATTACCGTATAGTCTTCAATCCTCCAGCTCCGTCTCTTCCCAAACCCAAACCTCTACAAGCATCTTTCCGCAACATCAAAGGTAGATTTTATGAAAGTAGAGGTGGGGAGAAGAACGGCATAAGGTTGGTTTCAAATCCAACTCCTCCCTCTTCTCGACTCAGGTCTGTGCCTCTTGACCCTTTGCTTGGCCTATTATACTTGATTTATCGATACAGGGACTTGACTGGCCGAAGACTCTGACTAAGTCCTATATCGTATTCATGGAGATGGGTCTGCAATTGCTTTTCTCGAACCTTGGTCGTATGCAAATCCCCTAGTACCACATCTTTTAATCTAAGCTTTTGGCTATTTGGATGGTTGTTTATAGATCCTAGATATGTAAATGAATGGAAGGTTATCGGCATTATGATCTCCTCCCTACGGAGTGGAGATTACCGAAACCTCCCCATCCTTGTTTCCTTGTGTCCTTCAAATATCGAACCTGCTCAAGTGCTTATCAGCAACACCAAGGAAAGTTCTCATGCAAGTAAGAGGCCGGAAAATCACGACATTATGATCCCGCCTCCTTGGAGCGGTGATTACCGGAGATTCTCCACCTCTCGAGACTTGCTCCTATCCTCTGTCCCATTATCCCTATCGTGCTTTGTCCCGGCAAACCATGAGGTATATGACAGCTTATCAACGTCACATGAATCGGTTCTGATCGTGACTATTCCAAATCTCCCCAGACTTGCTCGCGGAAGTGTCTATGACACACCATGAGATCGCTTGTGGCTTGTTGCTCGTTTGCTTCAGTCTTCGATCCTCTATGGCCTATCAAACCTTTACTTTTGTATGCCCTTTAAAGTTTATTGTAACCCTTTCAATGCTTATTGTAACTTTTGCTATGCTTGAAGCTCTTGTACACTCTGCCTTTGAGGCTTTATTTGAATGAAAAAGCAAGGCTTGTTTGACAAAAAAAAAAAAAGCTATTAATATAGAAGAGTAACGAGCTATTTCCCCCCAAGAACTATCATATCTCGCTGGATGGAGCCCGAACTTGAGCCACAATCTATATAGCTATGTAAACTATGACCAATCTCTATGTCCCCCCAAATTAAAAGTTCTACACCTATATCTCCATGAAAAAAAAGTTCTATATCTATTTACACCTAGACCTGGTTATGTGACGGTTTACTATTTGCTTAACCGTCTAACGAATAGTCTAAACCAAAATTGACCAGATTAAACCTGATTTCTTGTCAGCCTTGGTCCAGTTGTGCTAATTTGGATCAAACGATAAACTATATATATGGGACAGTTAATGTTTTAAGTAAAAAAAAAAATGACAGAATCATATATATAAAAACATATGGTAAAAAAAGTCTGTACAACAAATCTGAATTCAGTATCTCCTATCTTCTTCTTTTTCATTTTTTTTTGTTTATTTCAATGCACGGAACAATCATAGAATACAGAGGACGACGAAGAAAACAAATTCTAAAAGTTTGTAAAAATCTTAACAGAAGAAAAAAAAATGGAGAGAAAGAAGAAAGAATTTAATTTTTTTTTCTCCAGTGAATGAAGGAGAGAGATGAGAGAATTTACCAGCTGAGACTGAGACTGAGAGAGAGAAACTATATAATATGTAAAACAGAGATCATCAATCATCAATCATCAGCATGAGTTGTAGTGTCCATACAAATCATAAGGTGCCCAAAGAGTATCAAGTGGACAAGGCCGTCTGGAATCGGGACACGAGGAGTGTTTCAGGATCGAGTGCACGGCGGCGACCGAGCCACGGAGGTACTCGAAATCGAGAGTAATGGCGACGTGGACCAAAGAAGGGTTGCAGACGCCGGAATCGATGTCGGCGACGGGGTAATCGGCGGCATTGCGGAAGACGGGAGCTTTTCTGAAGGAGAACCTATGGGTCTGTGGATCGGAGGTTGGTAAGCGGAGGTAGGCGTCGAGATGAGAGGATCTGATGGCTTCAGCTGGAGGAAAAGATTGGAGAGAAGGAGAGAGGACGATGATGACCAAAGCGGCGGAGAATAAACCGGAGAATCTCATTATCCAAAGCATCTTCCTGAGGAGGAGGAGGAGGAGGAGATTAATATCGATACGTTTCTTCTTCTCTTCTTGGATTCGAAATCAAACCACCGATGGGCGGCGAAAGAGGAGGAGGCGATAGAAGACCGGACCAAGGCTGACAAGAAATCAGGTTTAATCTGGTCAATTTTGGTTTAGGCTATTCGTTAGACGGTTAAGCAAATAGTAAACCGTCACATAACCAGGTCTAGGTGTAAATAGATATAGAACTTTTTTTTCATGGGGATATAGGTGTAGAACTTTTAATTTGGGGGACATAGAGATTGGTCATAGTTTACATAGCTATATAGATTGTGGCTCAAGTTTGGGCTCCATCCAGCGAGATATGATAGTTCTTGGGGGGAAATAGCTCGTTTCCCCGACTTACAGCTCTATAGTTAATTGAAGGTCAAAAAAATTACGAGCTCCCAAAACTCATAATTGTAAGTACGAGTATGTTTTGGTAAAAATATTTTCGAATGTTCAATTTTAGTAAAAATAAAACTAGCTCTAATTAACTACGCTGTAAAATTTATTGTTAAACTCACGGTAATTTAATATTTTCTTTATATGTTTTTTTGACTAAATTATCTTATTATATAAAGTATGGTTTCAAAAGTTATTAACTCATCAGATCATGAAACGTGTAAAGTATGATTTCAAAACTAGAGCTCTCCAAACTTACAATTGTGAGGATGTTTTGGTAATAAGAATTTCAAAACTCACCAATAGTTAATTACGCCGCAAAATTTTTGACTAAATTATCTTATTATATAAAGTATGGTTTCAAAATTTATTAACTCATCAGATCATGAAACGTGTAAAGTATGATTTCAAAACTAGAGCTCTCCAAACTTACAATTGTGAGGATGTTTTGGTAATAAGAATTTCAAAACTCACCAATAGTTAATTACGCCGCAAAATTTAGTCTAAACTGACCCTAATTTTAGTCTTTTGGTTATGTTTAATAAATTTTCAAGTATTCATTTTTGAGCAAAAACACATGAATTATTTCTTAAAACCGTAATTTAGTCTTCTCCTTATGTAGTAAAAAAAAAAATTTACCTCATCCATACACAAATCTTCCAAAAAACATATGTTGAGGTGTTTTTCTAAGAGATATACATGTAATAAAAACAAAACAAACTAAAACTTTAACAAAAAGATTTTTAAAGACGTTTCATACATCGTTTGTATCCTTTTCACCCATTTTGTTAGTTTGTAAATTGTAACAACAAAATTTTTGGCGTTGATACTTTTATTTCTTGTTCCAACAAGTTTGAGCTACTTAAATTAATTACGAGTCAAAATACATAGAGTTCAAGCGTCTAAAGAATTAAATTCTCGTCATTATTTTCTTACTAGCGTGAGGAAAAACTAGGCCACGTTGATGAACCACCACTAGAAAAATCTTGAAGCCTCCTCTTTATATCAAAACGGTCAAACCAAATTCATTTTAACCAATTAAACACAACCTCACAAGTTTCCCTTCGATCTCAAACTAACACTTTGTTATACTTGTTATATAAACTCAAACAATAACACCAAAACTTCTCAAATCCGAGAAATATGGCTACGACACGAGCTTCTACGTCAGGCAGGGTCTCTCAAGCTTTCACTATCCTCGTCTTCTTCTTCTTCTTCTTCTCAACTCTCACTGCTTCAGTGGAAGCTGCTGGTCGTGGAGTTAACAATGATAAAAAGGGCGACGGATTAGGAGCTTCGTTCATATTTGGAGATTCTCTAGTCGATGCCGGAAATAATAATTATCTATCGACGTTGTCTAGGGCCAATATGCAGCCTAATGGTATCGATTTCAAAGCCTCCGGAGGAAATCCTACCGGCCGGTTCACCAATGGCCGGACCATCGGTGACATCGTTGGTACGTAGAAAATGGAAAAAAAGTTCCATCGATATATTCAATATTATCCATGCATGTATATCCTATAACCCATTTCTGGTATATGATATGTGGGGTTTACTCGTTTAGATAGTTCAACTAACATACCTACAAATTTATGTTGACGTTTTTTTTTTTTTTTCAGTTTTTGTAAATCACACTATTAAAATCAAATAACCGGATATGAGATCCAATTAAGTTGGATATATAGAGTATACAAACGTTTTAGCAACATGAACCTTTGTTTGTTCTATACATGGTTGAAATTTTGATATAAACGGTTCTAAAACGTTCAAATGTTTATTCAGGGGAAGAACTTGGGTCTGCCAACTACGCGATTCCATTCTTAGCACCGAATGCGACAGGCAAAGCTCTATTAGCCGGTGTGAATTATGCATCTGGAGGAGGAGGAATCATGAATGGCACCGGGAGAATCTTTGTACGTACCGAACTATTTTAATCGGATTTTGTATTTAGATATATCGTTTTAGAGTTCTAAATTTTAATGGAAATGTAAATATTTGGTAGGTGAATAGGTTAGGTATGGATGTACAAGTTGATTTCTTCAACACTACACGGAAACAGTTCGATGATCTACTTGGAAAAGAGAAAGCAAAAGAGTATATAAGCAAAAAATCAATATTCTCAATCACTATAGGAGCAAACGATTTTCTCAACAATTATTTATTCCCACTTCTCTCAGTCGGAACACGGTTCACTCAAACTCCTGATGATTTCATAGGTGACATGCTCGAGCATCTACGCGACCAACTAACCGTAAGCAACACCAAAACCAATCTCATCAGCCTAAATTTTTAGAAAGGTTTTGTTATTTGATATCATATGTTATAAGCTTACCATCGAATTGTATGGTTGCAATACAGAGGCTATATCAAATGGATGCAAGGAAGTTTGTAATCGGTAACGTTGGACCAATTGGATGCATACCGTACCAAAAAACGATCAATCAGTTAAAAGAAGACGAGTGTGTGGATTTGGCTAATAAGCTAGCAAATCAATACAATGTTAAATTAAAGAGTTTATTAGATGAACTAAACAAGAAACTTCCCGGTGCAATGTTTGTCCATGCCAATGTCTACGACCTAGTAATGGAACTCATTACCAACTACAAAGAATACGGTAATACATTTTTCTTGCTCTTCTACAAAATCAATCCATATATATTGACTAGCATATTATCCGAACCCGAAATAAAACCCAAACTAATCCGAATTAAATGTAAAAATGCATCTAGGGGGAATTGAACCCATTACCTTGGACATTTAAGAGTGCATATTAAACTATTGTGTCATCTTAGTTTCTTTGTCCTAAAGTGAAACGTTAAATATTTATATATATACATGTGTTCTGAAATTTATAAAATGATAAAAAAAAAATAAAAAAAAAAAATTGTTCATGATTTTTTTGAGTTCGGGTATACCCGAATAACCCGAATGGGTAATACCCGAACCCGACTCGAAAGTATAAAAAACCCGAACAGGTTCTATATGCCTAAACCCGAAAATCCAAAGCCGAATGCCAAGGGCTAGTTATTGACTATATGACTTAAATAAATTTTGGATTCACAAAATATGGCAGGGTTCATATCCGCGACAAAGGCTTGTTGCGGTAATGGAGGACAATATGCAGGTATAATTCCGTGCGGACCAACTTCGAGTTTGTGCGAAGAGAGGGATAAATATGTGTTTTGGGATCCTTACCATCCAAGCGAAGCAGCAAATGTCATCATCGCGAAGCAATTGTTATATGGTGATATCAAAGTTATATCTCCGGTTAATCTCAGCAAACTTCGAGATTTGTGATTTGATTGTTGAACTAAAAAATGTCCCTTTATATACACAATTTCTTACATTTACGTTTGTTATACGCCAAGTTAAAATCATTTCTTTGTATTTTTATGTGTTGTCGTGTTCAAAAAAAAAATTTAAGTGAGAAATGCTTGTTTGTTTTTGTCAAGAATCAAGATGTGTGATACAACTTTGGAAATTAGCTCTCGGCAATAAACCAGTGCAATTTAAATCCGGTTCTTAATTCAAATCAAATTCGTTTTCCGGTCCGAACCGGTTCTTTAAACAGCGTCTCTCTTTCGTCGTTAATGGTCTTTCTTCCTCAACTCGCCGGTTACAGAAACCCAGAAATGTTGGTTCTTTCGAAGCAAAGGCATCAAATTTGCGGTCGTTTCTGCCGCAGAGCATCCCCTTCTTCTCTCAATCGCAGCATTCACATTGGCCGATCGATGTTCACCTGGGATTCTCAAAGGAACCTGCTTTAGATTGAGTACGTTTACTTTGTTTTCTCTTGTTAGCCTAGATTCTTAGTCTAATTGCTTCAGTGCTTGTAGTTTTTTGATGGGTAGAGGGAATTTGATGAAAAGTTTTTGTCTTTCCTTAAATCTAATTGAGAAAACAATAACTACTGTCTTCTGTGACCAATGAAGTGTTCGAGAAGCCACATTATTCTGTTATTTTCATCTTACATTTAGAAATCACTCTGCTTATTTCTTATACATGTAGATGCATTCTCATATGACTTATTCTTATTGGTGGAAGCTGTTGTTGTTAACCCATTTGCAGTGCCAGGTTAATTTAGGCAATATATTTATCAGCAATCTCTAGGAGAAGAGCACACACTTCTTGAGGCGTGGAGAACATTGGCATATGATCAGCACATTTGATCTCCATTACTTCTTTTGGTGGAAAGTTCATGATCATCCAACGCTGGTAATCTTCTGACACCACACAATCCTCTCCGCATACAATGTATATACGTGTAACGGATCCGTATCCTTCCTCACTGAAGCTTCTTGCCCCTGCTAGATTGTTTGTTACTAATGGGTTTGCCTTCACCAACATTTTCGCCGATTCAAGATTCTTATTCGCCGCAACAAAAAATCAACAAAAGATTGAATGAGTTTACTACTAGCACAATCATATTTGTGTTACTTAAAAGAACTGGAGTCTTACTTGATTTGGAGAGTGTTGATACATTTTCTTGGTCATGAATTCTGGTCCTAAAAGTGTATACTGTAGAGGATAATCAGGTTCTCCATAGGTTCCACAAGTGGTGTCCAACCATTCCTCTTGTGGAATGCTTCTGAGAAACTGCATATTTCAGTCAAATATCAGAATCACTCAGAAGAGATATGAAACCAAATCATCATGTTTGTTTTCATACCGTTTCGTAAACATAAGCTGGTGGGTTTCTTGTGTCAGGCATGAAAGCTGTCAAGAAGACAATGGCAGCAACTTTACAAGGGAAAATGTCAGCAGCAAGTGCAGCCGGTATTCCTCCCATGCTATGCGCAACTAGAATCACCTTATCGTCATCTGAGCCAAGCGAGCTCAGAAACTCAAGCAATGGTTTGCAGTAATCCTTCAGAGTCTGAATCTCTTCAACTTTGGTCATGTTTGTACCCGATGCAGCAAGATCCACTGCTGTCACACAGTGACCTGCATTCTCCAGCTGCGTTTTCACCTTGTACCAAGTCCATGCGCCATGGCACACGCTATGGACAAGCACACGCTATGGACAAGCACAAACTGCTTCAGGTGCGTCTTCTCCATTGCCTTTTTTACTCTCAGCATCTTGGTTCAACGCTTATATATATATGGTAATTTTCCCGCATATACTGTTTTGTATATTGACTGTTAGTTTTTGGTCGTTCTCTGAGATCCAGAGAATGCTAAATCAAGACTACGTTGACTGTTAGATTTTTCATTTCAACTATAGTAAGCAATAAAGTCTGAACGGTTTAGAAAGATCCATTTTTGAAACACATTTAATTGTATCAAATCCAGATACAGTTACTCTTTGAAGCTTCAACTTGTTTGCAGAATCCACGAACAAGCACATACCGCCCCTGGTTAGTTGCCTTCTCTTTTTATCCTCTTTGTTCATCTATTCTTTTGACTATTAGTTTCCCTGGTAATATAAGATATAGAGAGTGGTTCACTAATATTTTATTCACTTATAGTTTTTACTTAGTAGAAACTTCTAGCTATGGTTATATGGACTTCAGTATGACTTGGATCACTACCATCTTTGTTTTATTTTGGATAGAAGCTGAAGTTCATAGTAATATACTTATATATGCAGGTATACATGCATATGTTCTACATCTTTTGATAATTCAATGCTGGAGAACTTCAGGTAGTGTGTAATCTTCTTCTTACATTCTTAATTATATGATACACCATTGTTACCAATAATCTTATTTGCTTATTTCTTATAAATATAGAATGTAACTAGTCACTCACATCTCGCTTAGTATTGTAACTGTGATGCAGTGAAGATCTCTAGTTTATCTAGGCATATTTATCCGCAATCTCCAAAAGAAGAGCACAGAGTTCTTGAGGCTTGGAGAACATCGCCATATGATCTGCATCTTTGATCTCCATTACTTCTTTTACTGGGAAGTTCTTGATCATCCAGCGCTGGAAATCCTCGGGTATCGCAAAGTCCTCTCCGCAGACGATATATATACGTGTAACGGATCCGTACCCTTCCTCACTAAAGCTTCTTGTCCCTGCCAGATTGTCTGTAACGACCGGGTTTACCCTCACCAACATATTTGCTAATTCAAGATCCTAATCAGGCACAACAATAATCAATAAAAGACTGAAGTTACAAGCAATCATTTGGGTTTAAATTAGGAGTCTTACTTGGACGGGAGAGAGTTGATACAAATTCTTGGCCATGATCTTTGGTCCAAAAAGAGCAAATTCTAGAGGGCGATCAGGTGTCCCATAGGTTCCAAACACAGTGTCCAAGCATTCCTCTTCTGGATCGCTACTGACCAGCTGCTAGTTTCAAGCAGATATTAGAATCAATTTGAAGAGATCACACCATGCAATTAGAATCATCGTTTTTTATGTACCTTGTCAAAAACATAAGCAGGTGGATTTCTTGTGTCGGGCATAAAAGCTGTCAAGAAGACAACAGCAGCAATCTTACAAGGAAATATGTCAGCAGCAAATGCAGCTGGTATTCCTCCCATACTATGAGCAACAAGAATCACCTTATCGTCATCCGGACCAAGAGAGCTCATAAACTCAAGTAATGGTTTGCAGTAAGCCTTCAGAGTTTGAATCTCTTCCACTCTTGTCATGTCTTTACCGGATGCCGCCAGATCCACTGCTGTCACACAGTGACCTGCAGCCTCCAGCAGTGTTTTCACCTTGTACCAAGTCCATGCACCGTGGCACAGCCCATGGACGAGCACAAACCGTTTCTGTTGGTTCTTCTCCATTGTCTTTTTCTACTTTTAGCATCTTGTGGTTGAACACATTAATTATAAGGTTCCCGCAATCACTCTTTGGATGTTGACTAATAGATTTTTGGTCGTTGTCTGAGATCTAGAAAGTTTCTAAACCACACAACATATTGACTAGTTTTTTTTACACGTATCTTATTCATTACCATTCTTGCATACGGCTTCCCAATTTACTACAGTTCTCACTAATGAATCTTTATTCTCATTTATGGTTTATGGTTGTGGTGGAAGCAATAGTTGGTTATTTATTTGCAACCTCCAAGAGAAGAGCACATAGTTCCTTAGGCTTGGAGAGCATTGCCATATGATCTGCATCTTTGATCTCCATTACTTCTTTTACCGGAACGTTACTGATCATCAAACGCTGGTATTCCTCAGGTACTATATTATCCTCTCCACATATGATACGTACGTGTAACCGATCCATACCCTTCCTCAGTAAAGCTTCTTGTCCCTGCTAGATTGGTTGTAACCAACGGGTTTACCCTTACCAACAATTTCGCCAATACAAGATCCTAACAAATGACAACAGTGAATAGAAGAGTGACTGAGGTTACTAGCAATCACATTTGTTAAAAAAAAGAGGTTTTGTTAGGCTTTGGAGTCTTACTTCTACCGGAGACAGTTGATACACTTTCTTAGCCATGAACGTTGGTCCCAAAAGAATAGACTCTAGAGGACAATCTGGATTCCCGTATCTCCCAAACACGGTGTCCAACCATTCCTCTCGTGGAGTGCTTCTTATCAGCTGCAGCTTTCAGTTGGATATCAGAATATATCACTCAGAAGTCAGACGCGACCATACGGTGCAACCAAATCATACCTTTTCGAAAACATAAGCAGGTGGGTTTCTTGTGTCAGGCATGAAAGCTGACACGAATACCATAGCAGCAATCTTACAAGGGAAGATGTCAGCAGCAAGCGCAGCGGGTATTCCTCCCATGCTATGAGCAACAAGAATGACATTCTCGTCATCCGGGCCAAGCGAGCTCATAAACTCAAGCAACGGTTTGGAGTAATCCATCAATGTCTGAATCTCTTCCAACCTGGTCATGTTTCGACCTGATGCAGCCAGATCCACTGCGGTTACACAGTGACCTTCAGCCTCTAGCTGTGTTTTCACCTTGTACCAACTCCACGCGCCGTGGCAGACCGCATGCACAAGCACAAACCGCTTTGTCTCCATTGCCTTTTTCTAGTTTCATCATCTTGCTTCAATTCTGAAATATATAGTTTGTACGGTTTCACCAATCTTCTGGTGGCTTGTCGCATGCAAACTCTTTACGTGATCAAAGAGCTGAAATTTGTATTTATATATCTTTCGAGCTAACTCCAAATTAAAATATACAAGTGAATCTTGGAATGATATTGATGTAAAACTCTAACCACCACGAGATTGACACTGCTTTTTGGACTTTTATTACAGTAGATGACTAGATATTATCAAACTATTTGTAGTTGCATACACGTTAGATTAACATATGATCTATGTTTACCCAAAAATAAATAATTTAACCACATATAACAAAGACTGCAAAAATGATAGTTTATATATCCATTGGTCATGATTTATTCATTTATTTATTTTTATTTTTATTTTTATTTTTTTCTGTTTTATTTGCTTTCTTGCTCTTTTGAACTCTACTTTGTTCAATCATTATGAGAAAAAAAACCTACAAAAAGTAAACATAAGTGAGAATCATAGTGAATCATTGTGCAAAGAAGGAAATATGAATCTTGGTGAAAACATTGAAATATATTTTTCTTGTGAAGAATATTATTTCTATAGATAGATACATGATCTAGTCACCCATATATATCACTCAAATCTGGCTCATAATTGTGGTTGAAGCTGATTTTTGTAACTATAATGTAGTGACGATCTTCATTTAATTTATTTTAGGCATGTTTATCCGCAATCTCCAAGAGAAGAGCACATAGTTCTTGAGGCTTAGAGAACATTGGCATATGATCTGCATCTTTGATCTCCATTACTTCTTTCACCGGGAAGTTCTCGATCATCTCACGCTGGTAATCCACGGTTACCGCAACGTCCTTTCCGCATACGATATATATACGTGTAACAGATCCGTACCCTTCCTCACTTAAGCTTTTTGTCCCTGCCAGTTCCTTTGTAGCGAACGGGTTTACCCTCACCAGCATTTTCGCCAATTCAAGATCCTAAACCCAACACAACAGACAATGAATAAAAAGTTAGACTGAGGTTACTAGCTAACAATTCCGGTTTGGTTTTAATTAGGCCAGGAGTCTTACTTGGGGTGAAGATAGGTTATACAAATTCTTGGCCATGAAGTTTGGTCCAAAAAGAGCAAACTCTAGAGGACCATTAGGCTTCGTAATTACAGTATCCATCCAATTCTCTTGTGGACCGCTTGTGATCAGCTGCTCGTTCCAGGCAGATATTAGAATCACGTTGTTCAAGTTAAGAAGCTAATCCTAGTGATTTATACTTTTCTTTCCACTTAAAAGTTCAAAACCATTTGATTTAAGGATGCATATAATGTAACAAGGTTTTTCTTTGGTTGAATAAATTTTACACTCATTCAATATATATTAGAATCAAATTGAAGAGATCACACCAATGTAACTGATTCAACTTTTTATGTACCTTTTCGAAAAAGAAGCCAGGTGGGTTTATTGTGTCGGGCATGAGAGATGCCACGAAGACAATAGCAGCAACCTTACTAGGGAAGATGTCAGCAGCAAGTGAAGCGGATATGCCACCCATGCTATGAGCAACAAGAATCACCTTACCGTCATCCGGGCCAAGCGAGCTCAGAAGCTCAAGCAGCGGTTTGCAGTAATCCTTAAGAGTCTGAATCTCTTCCACTCTGGTCATGTTTAGACCCGATGCAGCTAGGTCCACCGCGGTCACACAGTGACCTGCAGCTTCCAGCTGCGGTTTCACCTTGTGCCAACACCATGCGCCGTGGCAGATTCCATGGACTAGCACAAATCGCTTCTGGTTCTTCTTATCCATTCCCTGCTTATTGTAAAGAATGTATAGTCCTGTTATACATTGTTCAGCTTTATAGAATCTAAGAAAATTACAATTCAATAAAATAATACTGTATCGAATAAAAAATCCTCAAGCAGGGCAGCTAGCAAATAAGAAAACGACTTAAATTAACCCTTTCTGACTTTAGTGAAATAAAACATCCTTTGAAAAGGTAAAACAAAAGTGATGACTTTGATGACTATATCTAATTGTGCACGCAATTGAATACTATCATATTTAAATATCAACTTCACTCATATATTATATCCATAAAACATACTATCTTTAGGCTGGACAACAATTTTTGTTTTTGTTTTTGTTTTTGTTTTTTGTTTTTTGTTTTTTGTTTTTGTCTTTTTAGTTTACCAAAAATCATTATGAAACAAATGGTAGTAAGATAAATGGTTTGCTTAACTTATTAATATCATTATTTATACGAAAACCTTGATTTACATGATATACTTAATAGATGAGATGACTTTTATATGCAATCACGACCAGATGCACTAAAACATAGTGACAATATTGTTTTAGCATTTTTTGTTTTAATGAGACTAATAGAATTATTATCTTTTTTTTTTGGACAAAAGAATTATTATCTAAAATCAGCTAATTAACACATTCTAACATTCATTCTGTGTGTACTGTACTCCTACTCTCAGTCTCATGCTTTTCGGCCTCCTTGGACACGTCTAAAAATAGGTAGAAATACATCAATTGTTTTTTGTATAACCAAAACAACTTAAGCACTATCGGAAAAGGATGATCTTTAAGGATGACATGCATAAATCGAGAAATAATCCAAAATTGTTTATTTCAACAAGAAAAAAGTGGGTGTAAACATTATACTCCACTTATTTCTTATCGGGATAAGTTGGTCCCAGATGATTTTCTGTGCATTGGCTTTTGGAGATTGAATAGGAGTGGCAAGGCAGATCTAAAACTTTTTGTTACAGGGTCATTATTAATATACCTATATAAGAATATTAAATTATTTGTGAAGTTAACAAATTCAAAATGTTTAAGTATTACTGTTATTATTTTAAGGGAGATTCTCGAAAATAGCACCTTAAGTTTTTTTCCAAAACTAGCACACAATCTTAATTATTCCAAATATAGCACAATTTTAATTTTGAGAAAAATTATCTAAATAAATAAAAAAATAAAAATAAAAATAAAAAAAAGAAAAGGAAAACGCAGCAATCATCTTAGCCAAAACCTAAAAAAAACTCCAGTTGAATTAGAGTAGAGATGCTCGAAGGAGGAGGAGACAACGAATGAAATCGATTTGATTTTGAAGAAGCGAATGAAATCGGAGATGATGATGCTATCGACGCTTCTCTCTCGCTGTAACGCTCTTCAATCTCAGATTTTAAATTCACGGTAGGATCGATATTTTGGATTCTTCGATGTGAAGCTTGCTTCTGGAGCAGAGGAAGTGATGAGTTTAGTGGAAGAACGTTTCTTCAAAGAAAAGTCATTGTTGCAGTTTGACATTGTCGTTGTTAATTTGCTTTTTAGACTATGAAAGAGAATCCTCTTCTAGGTCCTTCTTCTTTGACGTGGATAATCTTAAAGATCTCATCTTTTTTTATTTTCCTAGAAAGATTCCAAATTTTTAACTTTGGTTGTTCAATTCATGTGTTCTGAGTTTTGACATTGTTCAAATTTATGATGGGTTCTTAATAAAATTCATTATTGTGTATACTTTTTGATGTTTTTCAACTTCTCCTTTTGAACAAAGAAACTCGTTTCTAAATCTTTGGGGGGTGAGTTAATTAAAAGTGTTACGAGTGTGTGTTGTTTTATACAAGATTGGAGAAAATGGGGTTTTAGATGTATCAATGGTGGTTCATAAACACCATGTGTGGCGTTTGTTCACTTGTAGTGTTGTAGTGGTCAAGATTGGAGCTTTAGATATATCGAATGATGTTTTATACCAGGTGTGGCGTTTGTTCACTTGTAGTAACTTTGTATAGATGTAGATTTGGTCAGAAGAATTGGAGTTGTACCAACATTCCAAGAAATTTAGGAAGGATGTCTCGAATTTAAGGAAGGGTTTCAAACAAAAGAATAAACAAAGAAAACAGAGCATACACGCCACCCTATTGAGTTTTGTTGATGGCTCGAGAATTCTTTCTCATGTTCTTGTAATGTTAAAAATCAGCACCCAACATCCAACATCCAACACTCCTTGGAAATTCAGGAAGGATTCCACGAAATTCAGGAAATATTTATTGAACTTGAGGATGACCTTCATAAAAAGTTTGAATTTCAGGATGAACTTAAGGTTGACCTTTACAAAAAGCTTAGATATTGGTAAATACCCAGATATGTACAAAAAAGATATCATTACCCCCTCACTAATAGAGTATTCTTTCATATATTGAGGCATGTGTCGACAATTCATAGGATTATGTTCCTTAATTCAGTTTTACTTTCTCTGTTTTTAGACATGTATGATGTTTGTAAAACCTTTTTAGATTGTTTTGGTAATTGTATGATGTATCTGCATCATATGTTTTTATTAACACTTTATTTTAACTGTGATTGAACTTCAGGAAGGATTGTGTGAAATTCGGGAAAGATTTTATGCAATTCAGGAAGACTTCTTTGAATCGGAGCAACCAATTTGATTCCCCTTGATGAATACGAATACATCGATCTATGTGAATTCAATATCCATCAAATCATGAACAATAGCCTAATTCTATAATCATTGAATCATTGAATCATTCTTTTTTTTGCTTTTACTTTTGATAACATAATTTGGAGTGACAGATTTTGTCTCCGACGAGATCTGAGTTTGATCTTTCATGGTGGTGTCGTTCTCTCGAGAAGAAAGTCACTATCTAATTCTGGTTACATGTCTGCCTCCACCGTTGCCGTTGCTGGAGGAAGACGATGACAGAGACTATGATTTCTGGATATATTGGAGACGACGGAGAAGATAGAAACGACATCGTCATAACTAGACGGAGAAGAAGATGAATAAAAAAAAAAGATATTTATTAATTTAATTTTAGAGAAATAATTAATATAATAAAAATACTATTTTTGGAAAATCTGAGTGTATATGCTTATTTTGGAAAAAAAAACCTAAAATGATGCTATTCTAGGGTATTTCTCTTATTTTAATGAATTGTACACCTATAAATTGTAGTTGTTTTTTTTTTGGGGGGGGGGGGGGAACTATTGTTCAAAAGGCCATTTTTGGCTAACCATTTTGTTAATTTGTCATTTTGCCTAAAATATTTGTAATTTTTCATTTTACGGAAATTTTTTTTTTATTAAATTGCATACTTAATAACAAATACTATACTCTAAAAGAACACAGAATTTAATAAACTCAAACATAATGTGTAAAATTATGTTTTTAAATATAAATTTGGCAAATTAAAAATTATTTTAGGGAAAATGGCAAAATATATATATATACCACTAAAACGTTCATTTCTCATAATTGATTCTTGTTTTTTTTTGTCTTTTTAATATGTGTGGCAGGTGCAACACCATGTTAATTATAAAGTTGTTTTGAAATTATTCTATAGGGGATCGGTATAAGGTGCAACAATATGTTAAAATAAAATAGTGGTATGGGTAGGATAATTCTGGTCATGAAAGTTGTCTCCAATAAGGCAATAACTCAGTAGCAATCCCTAACTCCACTAATAAAAGATGATTTTCTTGGTCATTATGGCTACAAGACTTGACACTTGTTATCCACTGAGTTGCTTTGTCGGCAATGAGATTTGTTTTGGTCTTTGTCTGGTCAGAGAGACTTTTATCGTCCAGTGACCAAGTAAGAGAGATTTCAAAGGCTACGTAAGGAAGCTGAAGGGCATAGTACGTAGCTGATTCGAAAGCAAAAGATATGGTTGCAAATGAAATGATTCCTATTAGTGATATTAGAATTACATATTGACTCATGATGCTGCAGGTATGCGATTAGTACTGAATATATACACCAGTAAATTAGTTGGTTGGAACATAAATATTATTAAAGGACAGGGATAGAAAAAAATGAATTCTTATCCATCGAACATCAAATACTATTATATATTTTGTTTGTTTTGTTAAGACTCTTTTGGTCTTTGTAAATGTATATATATGAAGGTTTTCTATGATCAAGTAGCTAAAAGATCCGCAGACGGCGGTGATGGGAGTGTGATACCAGATGGATGTTTGCGTATGTCGAGAGTCGTCCTTGGTAGGTTCTTTGTCAAGTGGTTTAACTTGGCGAATTAAAAATCTCGAAAGATTACAACAACAAAAATTGGAAAATGGACTTACAAGTTGGGGAGGGGAGAATCGGATTGTAGTCGTGCCAAGTTAGTCTATGTCGACACGTACTCATTTATATATAGTAGTCATCTTCCTGTACGAGATGCCCTTTTGTCATGTAGTATATGAATTATAATACAAGAATAGTAACATTACGTACAAGTACAGCATTAAAACAAACGATTGGGTAAAATTTATAGTATAATAGTTATCCGGCCTGGCCATGAACTAAAACCTCAGAGAACATGGATGACAAGTTGACAACGTTCTAAAGTAATTGATGGCTCAGTTGGTTCATATTACATTAAAATCCTCATTTTCGTAAAGACCATGATTTCTTATTATTATATTTTTTAAGAAATCTTATTTTATTCAATTCAAAATATGCAAAATTAATCAAATTTTTTCTTAAATTAAAGAAAGTATATAAAATACCATGTAGTAATAAAATCCTTAAATACAATATTTACATTAACAAATTTGATATATGAAAGGACAATTTAGAATATTGCTTTAGAAATTTGAAATCCCAAGATTGGTCATATATAGTAGTTAGGTATTCATGTACGACTTCTATGGTTGCAGGATTTACCCAGTGAGAAAAATCATTTAATCAAGAATGCATGGATGTTGTTGTATGCCTACGGGCTACGGCAATATTATAATAAAAATTATACGTCTTCTATTACTTCGGTCATCTATAACTTTGATCATCCCTCCGAGAAAGCCTACAAAATACTTGCTAAAAAGCTTGTCGAGGCTATCAATACAGGCTTTGCCATATTTGCAAGTCATCTATACTTGCATTATACTTTGGTTGTACATGATAATCATCTAGTATGTTTTCTATGAAAAAAGCCTCCGGTTTCAATAATTGGCGGCATTTATCGGACTATGAGAGCGAAGCTTCTTGAACTGTACAGCTTATAATTATTTAATCTAAATACATTTTCATTGGTAGACTTGAAAGCTCTGATTCCATATGGATTTTTTTGATACATTATACATATATAATTGTATCATGAATCTTATTTATTTATATAACTGCTTTTTAGTGTAATACAATTCTTGCTACTGATTGGGCATGAAGACAGAATCTGGATTCATAATTCTTCGTAGATACTATCCTCTTATGGTTTATTGTTGTGGTGGACGAATGAAGTTCACTACTAATTGCGGTCCCTCAGGTTTATTTAGACGTATTTATCTGCAATATTCAAGAGAAAAAACACTTCTGGTGGGGTTTTATTACGTTACGTGATTTATATTTACATATCTTTCGAGTTATATAAAAATGAAAAGTCTGACCACCACGAAATTGATACTACTTTTTGGAGTTATATTACAGTAGATGCTATCAAACTAAATGTAGTTGCATACACGTTAGATTGTCACATGTCAACATATGATCTATCTTTAGGGTCTTATAGTGCAAAATAAATATATAAACCACAAATGATAAAGACTGCAAAAATGATAATTTATATTTAATTTTTATACAGCAAAATAATTATATAACCACAAATGATAAAGACTGCAAAAATGATAAAGAGTTTGCTCTTTTTGGACTTTTATTACAGAAGAGTTGACTAAACGTTATCAAACTAATTGTAGTTGCATACACGTTAGAATTTCAAGATAAGATCTATGTTTATGGGTCTTACACTGCAAAATAAGTAAATAACCACAAATGATAAAGACTGCAAAAATGATAACTTATATATATATATATATATATATATATATATATATATATATATATATATATATTCTTTTCTCTCTGTTTTTTTCTTGCTCTTATATTATAAGAGAGAATCATAATGCAAAGAAGAAAATATGAATCTTGGTAAACATAAGAAAGTATATATATCTTGTGAAGGATAACATTTGCTTATTTAATTATTTGCACAAAGTAAAACAATCAGTGTGGGGCAAAGGCAAGAAGAGAAGAAGTAGATGTCAGACAAAGAGAAAAAGATGGTGGTTTGGGCTGAGAAGTATAAAGGGCCAATGGCTTTGGTTAAGGCCCAAATAAAGAAGTGTTTGTTTTGTTTAAAGCTAACTAAGTTAAGAAGAGAAAGAGTGTTGTGTTGTTAGTCTAAAGACTCTAAACTAGAGTGGTTAATAGTGTAAGAGTTAGTAGTTTGACCTTGCTTGTAGAAATGAGTCAAGTACCTAGAACTAGAAGTATAGATTAGAACTAGAGTTTAAGTGTGTGGAAAGTGGAAATAACCACTATATGTCAGTCTATATGTATCAATGTATGTGTGTTTTAATACCGTGTAGACAATTAAAAGGATTTTATTCTCTCTTCTCTCTTAGTTACCAACGTTTTGTAACTATGATGCAGTGACGATCTTATGTTTATTTCGGCATATTTACATGCAATTTCCAAGAGTAGAGCATATAGTTCGTGAGGCTTGGAGAACAATTGCCATAATAAGAAATAAAGTCCGAACTTATAGAAATATCCATTTTAGAACACACACTTAATTGTATCAACTCCAAATACATTTTCCTCAATTAAGAGAATTTGTTGGCGATTTCCAATAGATGGTCACTGAGTAGTTGAGGTTTGCAAAACATTGGCATATGATCCGTCTCTGCCATCTCAATCACGAAATTCGCCGGATAATTATCTATCATCCATCGTTGATGTTCTTCTAAGATGATCTTGTCCTCTTTGCACACAATGTAAGCTCGAGGAACAGATCCATACCCTTTGTCTGAAAAGTTCTTTGTCCTTGATAATTGGTTCACAAATAATGATGCGGGCCTCTTTAAAAGCAGTCCAAGCTCAAGATCCTAAATCAAGATTACCACAATATCAAGATTACCTTACTATCAATTATATGATGATCATAAATGTTTTTTTTTCTTCTAAAGATGATTATAAATTAAATTACCTCAATAGGAGAAAGCTGGTAGAGACGGTTCTTCATAAACTCAGTGCTGAAGAACACAGACAAGCCAGAATTGTCTAAGCCGTACGGCTTGAGCTCAGTGCCCATCCATCCTTCTGGTGTCATGTGGCTTGCAAACTGTAACGTGAGTCAAATACATATTATATGCTCAATATTTGTGTTTTTCCGTCCATATGCACTTGACTGATTGATTAATACTTAATACTATATGTGTTGAATGATGGCCATAGATTTTGTTTTTTTTTTCTATGTCAACCACAAAATTAAACTAAAATATGAGATATACCTTGTCCACGACGAACGATGGTGAGTATTTGGTGTCGGGCATGAAAGCAGTCACAAAGACAGAAACAGAGATTTTTTCAGGAAACTTATCCATGGCTATGGCTAAATTCAAACCTCCAAAGCTATGACCAACGAGCACAACCTTCTCATCATTTGGCAATGAAGTCATTAGCTGAATCAATGGCTCAGAATATTGTTCGCATGTGGAAATGTCAGTGATCGACCTGGTGGTGTCTATACCGCAGGCAGCTAGGTCTAAGGCGGTTACACGATGTCCCGAAGCCTCGAGCAGCGGCTTCACCTTGTACCAGCACCATGCGCCGTGGCATGCACCATGGACTAGCACGAAGTGTTGCTTCCTCTTCTCCTCGCTCATCTTATTCTCTCCTTTTGATTTTTATCACCCGGTTTCGTACTATCACACATATTAGTAGAGGGATCACAAATTAAGCTTATCTTCGAATTTTCTAAAATTGTCGCTTTCTTGAGAATCTTTTACGATTTCACGTGATAGTTACAATCGAATATTTCTTTCAAGAAATAAGAAAGAAATAACAATTTCTGGAATTTTCTTTAAAAAAACAAACAATTTGCTGTGCGGGTAAAAGTATCTTTTTAAAATTATAATAGTAGGACTTACGAACGAGCTGTAAATCGGAGGTTGACAAGTGATTTAACTCGTTGGAATTATATTCATTCAATAAAACTGGTATCAGAGCGTTATTATTGATTTAAAAGCAGTAAAAAAAATAAAAACGAGTAACATTTCCAAAAAATTCCAGCATTACAGTTTGTTTTATTTTTTCCTAAGTGGAGAATATGACAAATCTTGCAATAAGTGATTACCGTAACCGACGGAGGAATTTTTTTGTTTTTTTTGGTTTTTAAAGATGAATGCCACATGACTTTTTATGTAGTCGTTACCTCATAAAAAGCAACGAAGTCTGAAACTTTTTTTTTTTTTTACATCATCTGAAACTTTTTAAAATTCATTATTATTGTTTGCAACAAACCCTTATTATTATCAAATCTAATACACATATTCATGAAGATCGATTAAACGAATTCGTAAGCAATTTCCAGTAAGTAATGGCAGAGTTGCTGAGGCTTGCAGAACATTGGCATATGATCTGTCTCCTCAATTTCCATAACTAAATTCACCGGAAAATTATTAATCATCCATCGTTGGTGTTCTTCTGGAATGGCTTTGTCCTCTTTGCACACTATGAACGCTCGAGGAACAGATCCATATCTTTCACTAGAGAAGTTCTTCATCTTTGATAAATCGTTAACAAACAATGATCCTGGCCTCTTTAAAAGCAATCCCAGTTCAAGATCCTAAATCAAGATAACAACATAACCAAAACCAAAAGAAGTTGAAAAAACCAAAAATTTACTTTTTCCATCGACCCACAACCCAGCATTAAATTTTACATTTTATTTTAGTACTCCTTAATTCCATAAAAATGAAGAAACTTAGTTTAAATATTAGAGTTATCTAAAACATATATCAATCTAGCTAATATGGAAAAGTCTCATATAGGTCATTATGGTGCAATAATTATGTAGACCACTTTTGTAGGCCACAAAAGGTTGAATTCGATATAGTTAAATAAGCGTGCATGTTTTGTTTTTATTTAAATTTAATAATATAGAACATTATAGAAAATTACTGTTCGCGGCACTAATCATATTAGAGATAAAGACTAAAAAAGAGAAAAAAAAAACAAACTGAAAACATATATACATATAGATAAGTAAGATAAGTACAAGAATGTATGATGATGAATTACATACCTCAATAGGAGAGAGCTGGTAAAGACCCAACTTCATGAACTCACGGCTAAAGAACATACTCAGTCCGGAATTGTCTAAACCGTATGGTTCGAATTCGGTGCCCATCCATGCTTCTGGTGGAATGTTGCTTCCATACTTTTACATAAATTGGAAAGAAAAGAAAAACTAAATATACAAGAAAATAAGGAACCGTATACTGTGGCAAATTTATTGACAAGTTGACAACCATGAAAATGAAACATGTAAGAAAAAAAATCCACTATATAGGATTTAATTTTAGACCCCACGTGTTCGTTAGATTGTCAAAACATGATCTATAGTTATCTCATATAGGCCACAAAATTCATAAAGTAGATTCCAGAAAGAACGAAACATGTTCAAAAGAAAAAACTCCAGAAACGAAATATTTCTATCATATACGCTAATTCATTTCTCTGATCAGTATACTAGGTAGTAGGTACTAAGTACTAACCATTAATATTTTTTAGCAATATGTATTATGTAGGCTTGAGAACGAGTATAAACACAAGAAGGGTACTATTACATATTACTAGGTTATATATGTTATGATTACCACTTTAAATTTGTTAGGAGAATAGTGTGCTAGATTTATACATGACCATAAATAATTCTTATATTTTTTTGTAGTTTTTATTATAAGCAATCTTCCTTATTTTCTGTAAGACTATAAAACGGGTTTTAACTTGTCCAACTTGGACGCTACAAGTTTTGCTACAGTTTAAATTTTGACTCAGCAAGACGCCAAGACTTATTTAAGATAAATAAATACAAGTATTGGCGTTGACGAAAGAGACTTTGTAGATACATTCATACATACAGTGATCTATATACATATCATCAAGATCGATCTATCATATTAAATAAGTAATAAAAAAACGAGGTACCTTCTCCAAGACGAAGGAAGGTGAGTGTTCTGTGTCGGGCATGAAAGCTGTCAGGAATACAGCGACAGAAATTTTTTCGGGAAACTTTTCCATGGCTATGGCTAAGTTCAACCCACCGAAGCTATGACCTACGAGGACAACCTTCTCATCATTTGGTAATGAGGTCAGCAGCTTCGTCAATGGCTCTGAGTATTGTTCACATGTAGGGATGTCAGTGATCGACTTGGTTATGTCTAAACCAGAGGCAGCTAAGTCCACGGCAGTTACACGATGGCCCGCCGCCTCTAGCAATGGCTTAATCTTGTACCAGCACCACGCTCCGTGGCACGAACCATGTACTAGTACAAAATGTTGTTTCCTCTTTCCCTCGCTCATTCTTCTGACCTTTGATATTTTCCTACTCTCCTAAAACTAAAACGCATACAAATATAAATAGAAGATTTTGTTGGTCAAGTTTAAGACAATATAAAAAAAGTCGCTTCGGTACGAAGGAATAGGGTGATTGCTACTCACGATGATATTTATTTAATTTAACGTTTACCATCAACCAAATCTTACATACTATATAATACAGTCTGTCGCGCGCCCGTCAAGATGAATAATTTTCTAAGTAAAATGTACTTCATTAAATTATTTTACATTGTTGACCAAAAAAATTATTTTATTATCCAAATATATTTTAAAAATAGAAAATAGAGGACGGATTTCTAAATGGACTACCCTCTGTTTCATAATAAATAATTTTTTCACAAAACACTTTTTGTTTGAAGTAACGCTATATTTTTCATAAAATTAAATATTTATATGTTTATGATTATTAGAATTTTGTAGTTTGATTTATTAGTGGTCAAATAGTGTTTGTGTAAATAATTTGCTATGTTTTCATTTGTTTGCAAAAACTGGAAATATTTTTTATTTTGTAATAGATAAAGTGTCCGTTAGATCCAATTTAACACTCCAATTTCTTTATGTTCTTTTGTTATTATCTTTTAGTAGTTTTTTTCGTTTTACTTTACTTTCTCAAACTTGTATGCAAAAGTTTATGTTGATTTAGTAAATAATGATTATTTGTGTTTTTCAATTTCGTATTCAAATTAATCCACTTTTCAAAATATATACTAAAAATGGGTTTTAAGTAGAAATAACAAACATTTATCGTTATTATCTTTGCATTTTAACTTAAAAATATATAAAAGTGGAGTAAATATTTTGTCTGGATATTAAGAACCCACTTGCGAATAACTAACCTTTGGAGAGCAAACGAGACTGTTTTTTTTTTTTTTTTTATTAAAATGAGACTAATCTCTTCAATATATCCACTAAGGGACCTATATTGTTTTGTATATGAGCATGTTATCAATGGAATGGAGATGATAACCAACAAAAAAAAATACTTCTTCTGTTTTATTTTTTTTAGATTTAAAAAACATCTGTATTAGTATTTTTGCAGCAGTTTTTGCTCAAAAATACTTTTTGGAAAGTTTTTACATTTAATGCATTGACTTTAATATTAGTTACCAAAACTTTAAAATTAATTATAGGGAAGTTTTAAAAAAATAAGGAAATCTTTCTATCTCATTCAAACATAAATATATGATTCCTTTTCTTTTTTATTTGGATTTAAATTATCTTGAATTATTCTATAATACATTTAGTTAATAAAAATTGTGATTTTTTCCTGCATATGATGTAATACAAAATTTTAAAATGGGACATATATTACTCAATATTTAAAAACTTTTATTTGGTTTATTCCGGTTTTTTATTTTAAAGATTTTTAAATGGTTAAATATGAAAAATATTTAAAACTTTAAAAAAGTTAAATATGATAAATATTATACCGTAGATACACAATAAAAACTAAAAATTAAGATGATAAAGTGTGAGTTAAAATATTCTGGGACAGGATTTTATAGCATGACGGATTTTATTGATATTTATATTAATTAAAAAATATCATTAATTTGGTGTTACATGGATAAAACATCATTCATTATTTTATTAACACTATCGGTATCAGAGAATAGACATATCTAATTATATAGATTAAATAAATATTATGTAAAAAATAAATTATATTGTGGTATTATATGGTTTATTTAACAATTATTATATAATTATAAGTTATAACATATTTAACCAACAAATACAACTTATAATTTAAATATTTTAGTTATAAATAATTTTGTCTTGCGGTGTACCGCGGGTCCTAATCTAGTTAAGTAAATAAGTGAAATCTTGTATATAAAAGTTTTTGTAAGATTTTCAGTTTAATTGTTTAATTGTTTAATTGTTTTTAATTGTTTTTTTAAACAACATTCCTTAAACAACACTTGTATTAAAACGAGGGTATATATGTAAGTGACAATATTGGGAGGAAAAAGAGGGATGTTTGAAACACCATGACTCGGAAATAAAAATAGATCGATTTAGAACTTTAAAAACAATCGTATTTGTTTTTATGAATAGATTCAATTGATAAAACAAAATTTAGACTTTCTTAAAATTTGACCACTTAGAACGAATGTTCATAGGTTCAAATACCATTAAATAAAGAGATTTGTACCCAAAAAAACCTTTCAAGTCACCATTTTTTGCATGTTTATACTACAATTTCCAAAAAATACAAAACAAACACATGAAGCCAAAAATAATATGCATTATAACATGTCATCAGCACCATCAAATTTAAAATGGTTAAAAATAGTATATTAAATCGAAGTCTCGAGTTCAAATCTATATTTAATTTTATAAAAATATATTATATGTGCCCGTATAAATGTTTTGAAGATACATATAAATACTATATTGCGTACTATTTTGTACTTCATAAAATTAATTTGCATTGTCTAGAGAGCTCAATGTAAGGGCAGATTGTCTAGCCCGTTCTTCAAGATTGCTTTCCTCTGAAATTTCCTTTGTAAACTCTTTTCCTCCGGTTTGGGCAACCAATCTTGGAGTTATTTTTTAATTTGATTAATGTTTGGTTGAAAAAAAAAAAAAAAAATTAATTTGCATTTTTAGGAGATGAAAGGTAAAGTTGCAAAAAATGACCATTTAAAGGGTTATTTTGCACAAAAACCTTAAATAAACTTCACATAAATGCAAATGAATAATTCGATGATATATACTGTCACACGACCCTTTATTTCCATTTTTCTTGGATTTTGCATTCATATTACATTTTAGGTTGCATTTGCATTCTACAGTAAAACCTCTATAAATTAATATTCTATAAATTAATAAACACGATAAATTAATAATTTTTGCTGGTCCCAAGTCGGGACAATGTAAAAATTAACAATATTCGATAAGATAATAAGATAATAATTTTTTCGAAATCTCCTTATAAAATATGGTCCCAATAATATCATAAATTAATAATCATAAATCATAGGCATAAATACTAAGACAATTTTGTAAAATATGAATCTAGTGTTGTTTGTCTTTTCTTAAAGTTGGAATCTCGTTGGAGTTCATCTCTGATTTTCCTTATTGCATCAAAAACTCCTGGTGTTGTCTTCTCGATTTGCATCCAAAAGTTGTGAAGAGTTCTAGACGCGATAATTGCTTCCTTACGTGTAACTGGTTCCAAAGGTTCTACATTATCGTCTTCAGCTTCTTCATCAACATTAATGACAGAAGCCACAATCTCTTCTAAACTCTGAACTTCTGAGCATGCATCATTTTCACCTGGATAGTCGAGTAGACTATTGACATCCACTTTATTTCGATAACCAAGATTATTAATCACCACTTCAAGTTCCTGCATACCATCTTCACAAAGTGATTCCTCTTCTGAATTCCTTGATACGGCATCCCTTGAACGAATTTTACAATGTCGAAAACAATTTGCTATTGTCTCTCCATGAACATTAGTTGTCCAAGCAGAGACCGCAAAATTGATAGCATGCAAAACATTGATCTTAGCTGGATCAGATTGTCCCAACTCATATCCTTCTAAAACCTCACGGTAAAATCTCCTTCGATAATGCATTTTAAAAGCTCTTATTATTCCAGCATCACAAGGTTGGATTTTTGACGTCATGTTAGGTGGCAAGAAAAACAACTCAACATTATGTAATCCTTCAATATTTCTTGGATGTGCTGGGCAATTATCTACCACAAACAAAACCCTTCTACCATGCATTATCTGATCAAACCAGCGAATATATTCTTCAAAAATAACACTTGTCATCCAAGCTCTTTTGTTGGCTCGATAATGACAATTCAAGCTATTCATGTTGACATTCTTGAAGCAGCGCGGCTTCGCATATTTTCCAATAATCCATAAGGGAATTTTTTCAGACCCATCCTCGTTACAGCAAATAACAACAGTTAACCTTTTTTTGTCTTGTTTTTTGCCTTCAAGTTGTTTTGTAGCAAGAGAATGATCAGCTTGTAACCTATAAAACAAACCAGTTTCATCCATATTAAAAACATCTTTCTTAGAAAACTTATCTATTTTTCTTCTTATAGCTTCCAGCTTCTTTTCCATGTCTTCAACATCAACTGAACCGCTTTCTCCAAACCGACGAAACGACTTGATACCGTGTCGTAATTTGAATTTTTCAAGCCAGCCTTGAGAAAATTGGTGCTCAAAATCTTGTTCCGGGTATACAAGTTTCATAGTCACTTTTGCCTTCTCTAAAATTAGTTCTCCGGTCATATTCACACGATCTTGGTATTGAAGAAACCATTCAAAAAGAACTTTCTCCATCTCTGGATATTTTGCTGGTTTGTGACGTTTGATATCTTTTTTGGATTCCAGATTGGTGGAAAGATATTCATCTGATCTTTTGAGTGTGTTTGAGATTGTACCTTGGCTAACTTGAATTTGAAATTTTTCTTGAATCCACAATTGTAACTCTTTTTGAGTACATTTGGTATGATCTCTTTTGTACTCACATAACTCTTTGCGTATTTGGTCTGTCATGGTTGCTTTTGCAACACCTTTTAGATGAGAAGCCATAGCTAAGATTTTGTGTAAAGAAAAAAAATAGTAGACGAGAATAGCTCGTACGTTCACGTTCGTGTCTACAAATAAAGACAAAGGTTCTATAGAAATATGAATGTTAACATAATTGAATATGTTATATCAAAACATAAGGAATTTTATATAAAGAAAAATTCTAAAAAAGTATATGATTTTAAGGAAAAAATTCCAAATTTACATCTAGAAATATTTTAAAAGTTAATGTAGTGAATAATATTGTATTTTGCAAAAATATTTCTATAAATTAATAATTTATAATTTATACGATAAATTAATAATTATTAATTTATGGATAAATTAATATCACTATAAATTAATAAAATCTCAAAGTCCCCACATTATTAATTTATAGAGGTTTTACTGTAGTTATCTTTATTAGGTCTTGGAGTGAAAACTATTAAAAAAGAAAAATTGTAGAAGAGATTTTGTGCTTAAGAGAATAAGAAACATAAAATAAACAAGAGATGGTTATGCAGGATGCATCATATGAAGGCCTTCCCTTGGGATTTATCTTCATAGTCCTAATGAAAGTCAGGAGATTAATTTAACTTTCCAATGGAGATGATTTTGGGTCAATCGAAGCAACGTTCAAAAGTTATGACTGATACAGTGAACATTTATTCTCCTAAAAACTTCCAACTGTCCAAATATCTCCTAAAAAAATCAGTATTTAAGATATCTAATATTATATGCAAAATCAAAATACTGATTAGTTATAAGGATTCCTCCCCGCTTATTAAATAAAGTTTTTCAACCGAAGCATTTCAACAGTTGTAGTCTCGTGTCTTTGCCTAGTTTGGTTGAAGCACTTCAAGAGGTATTGGGTTGAGTTTCAATTGAAGATGTAGCAGTCTAGAAGGAGTGGTAATTTCAATCCTTGGTAGGTGCTCTTCTTCATCTCAGTTCTACAAGTCCTTTGCTAATTTGTTTGGCTGCATCTTTATCCTTTCCAAGCATCGTTGTCTTCCTGTTCTTGGAGTCCATTCCAAGCTTCGGGAATTGATTTTCAGAGTTGAATCTTTATTAGCTTTGCATTGTTGGGTTTGGTATTGTATTAGAAGTTGTTTGTTTGTAAGTTTCTCTTATCCTTTGAGGCTTTAGCTTAAAAATCTTTGTAAAACTCCAGTTTTATCAATGAAGAAGAATCCTTTAGTGAAAAAAAAAAAAAAGGATTACCATATCAACATTGTGCATTGGTTTTGTAATCAGCTTATCTTATTTCTTAAAATATACTATTTTTCCTTTTTGACACAACAATACATTCAAGCTGGTGGTAAGTAATAGTATAACCCTGGCCTAAAAGTTGACTTGTTAGTTTTAAAAGGTCCAGTAGAGCTGTAAATGCTAAATAATAGATTAGTTGTTTCCTCTGTCCCATTTTAATATTTGATTATAACATTTTGGTTAAAAGTGCACATATTAAAAATTATTTTATCTACAAAATTATTAGATGTAATTTTTAATTTAAAAAGATTGGCCTAATCATTGAAAATTAATAATCACAAAAATGTTAAATAAATATAAAGATAATTTTACAAAGAAACTTATAAAATACATAAAAATGAAAGAAATAAAAAAATCATAAATATTTTAGGAAATAGGACAGAAGAAAGAAAAAGTACTAATCTTGATCCAACTTATCGACAGACTTAGTTGTTAATTGACATCTGATAATTGATTATCCAACATATATTAATTGATGAGAGGAAAAGAGACAGAGAAAGAAAAAAAGATATCTTTTAAGTATAACTCCAAAGAGAAAATCTTGATGCAGTCTCAATTTATATTATCTCATAGCCGACCTAACTTGTTAAGATACAAAGTCTAACTTGACTGTGTGGTTGTCTTCTTTTCGACCAAGGATAATAATGGTTCGAACTCATATTGGAGGAACTCATATTGGAGGTTGTCCGCTAATGGTAATGGGCATTTTTTGTAACTTTACCTTTCATCTCATGAAAATATAAATTAATTTTCTGAAATAAAAAATAATATATAATATAGTTTTTATATGTATCTTCCAAACTTTTGAACGGGCACATATACTATATTTTTAAAAATTAAATATAAATTTGGACTCCTCATCGTTAGAACTTTGATTTATTATACTATTTTCAACCAGTAGCGGAGGCAGAAATCTTTTTTAGAGAGGTCCAAACAAAAAATTAAGCTATAAAAATGTAATATTAAGAGGATTAAAATGAATTTTTTTAAAAAAGTAGGGTCAGCTGACCCCATAATCCCTTGCTAGATCCGCCCCTACTGACATGTTATATTGTATATTATTTTTGGCTTCATGTGTTTGTTTTGTATTTTTGGAAATTGTAGGATAAACATGCAAAAAATGATGACTTGAAAGGTTTGTTTTATACAAATTCCTTTGTTTAATGATATTTTAACCTATGAACATTTTTGTTCTAAGAGTGGTCAAATTTTAATAAAATCTAAATTTTATTTTATCAATTGAATCTATTCATAAAAACAAATACGATTGTTTTCAAAGTTCTAAATTGATCTATTTTTATTTCCGAGTTATGGTGTTTCAAACATCCCTCTTTTTCCTCCCAATATTATCACTTACATATATACCCTCGTTTTAATACAAGTGTTGTTTAAGGAAACAATTAAATTTGCAAGTGAGTTCTTAATATATCCAATTTACTCCATTTTAAAGTTAAAATGCAAAGATAATAACGATAAATGTTTGAGAATGCTTTACGGCCGGTTGTTCACTAATGTAATGTCTCATGTTATAATTCAAATATATGCTTAACTCGTGGTACATCACGGGATAATTATTTAATTTTATTTATAATGATGTTTGATTTTAACGGTATTTAATTTAGTAATAAAATTATATATTTTTAATTTTTAGTATTTTTTATATTTAACCGGTGATACAATTATTCTTAAAGTATTATAATTTTATCAAGATAAAACACTAAAATTATGAAATATAACTGTTTGTATAATGTATAATCAATCAGAATAATATTTTGTATTTATTTAAAATAATACAATTATTGTTTTGTTTAATATATAATTATTTAATTTAACTGATTGTTTATTTTTAGTGTATACAGTACAGTTTAATGATTGATTTTTTTATTTTTATTTTATTTTATTTTGGGACAGATATATAGGAAACAAATTTGCTATTAATAAGGAATTTAGGTAAAATTAATTAGTTTTTACAAAAAAAAATCGATTTTGTTAATTTACCATATTTTACATATTGCTTTTAGTGCAATTTTGTTGTACTTAAAAAATATATATATATACTCACTTGTGCCATTAAAATTTGGTATTGGTAATATGATTTGATTGTTCGATAGAGAAGTTTTATATATAAATGGGATTATAAAGGCAATAAATGTTCGGCTCAATAAGGAGATGTTAAATCCAAGCAAATGAAGAATGGGGACCTACCTTCTACGTCTCTTTCGTAGGTGTCTCATAAAATTATAAATAAAACATGTGGTTTACATATATCCAAAATATTTGCTAGAAATATCTTTTTAATATACTCTTATTTTTGTGTTTTCATTTTTGGTCTTCTTTAATTTTCAATAAACATTATCCTTACATAAAAAAATATTTTAATTAATAAAATAAAAAAACAAAATTTTCTGCCAAAAAAGGTTTCGAGATATTTTCCCGCCAAAAAAAATTTACAAAGCGTTTATAAGGTATTTAAAAAGTTTCCAACCTGTAAACATTAGTAAACTTTTTTAAAAAGGTTTTTCAAAGTTTTTTAAAAAAAATTATAAGGTATAAATTTCATAAAATTTGGTGGAAAAATCCATTTTTGTAATTTTGGTATAAATTTTATTTTGGCGGGAATTTTTTTTATTTTGACAGAAAAAAATAATTTTTGGTCAAAAATTTTTTCATTTTTTGGTGGAAATTTTTTTAATTTTGATGACAATATATTTGGCTGTCAGTAAAAAAAGTAATTTGATCATTTTATAAATAAAAAGAAAATGTTTTGAAAATGATTAATATAAAAAATTATTTAAAAAAAAAAGACATGGAAAAGAGTTATTTTCGAAAATACCCCTTGTATTTATACGTTTTTTTATCTCACAATCATCATCGTTCTTTATTTTGACATTTTCTCTAAAATATTATATTACTCATGATTTACCATTTGTAATTGACAGATCTAAGCCACGATATGTGGAACAACAGAAAATGCTCTAGCCTTTATGTGAACTATTTGAAAACTTTTTGCATCGATTCTATAGTACTAAAGCAAAATTCAGAAAGAAAATTTGAGTTTCAAAGATTACAAATAAAATCAATGAACTTGAATAAACAAAAGAAGACACTTCTACATTACTAGTTCTCTTCTATATATATGTATTCACCTCTTTTTTTTTTTGGTCAAAATATATATATTCACCTCTATCAATAGAAAATAATGCATAACTATTTTTTATTTAAATATTGACTTGCTCTACCTTTCCATTCTTCGGATAATGGAGCCTAGCTCTCCTTGTCTCATCCATCGTGAGAGGTAAGTGCAATGATCGTGCTCCCCACCAGGTGTTGGAACCAAATGCACTACAAAAAATTGTGTGTCTTGTATCACTTAGATTGTATCACAAATCTAAGTAATGTTATTTAAAATCATTTATTTATAAATAAAGTAAATATAATGACTTAGCATCATTTGTATTAACTAATGTTTTAATTAATCTGTTTGACATCAATTAAATAAAATTGATACAATTTTTACTAGTTTGTATCACTTTTTTAAAACGGTATAAAGTAAAAAACTTACATCATTTAGATAACTGATGTATCTATTAATTTTTTTAAAAATCATTTTAAGAAATGATACAAAATTTACATCATTCAGAAAACTGATGTTAAAATAAATTACATTAACATAATATACACATTTAGTTTTTAGAACTAAAAGGTAACGTAAACAATAAAAAAAATAATGAAGATTTTTTATTGGTTAGTCAACAGTTATAAGGATTGAACTGTAGTTTTACCGTTCGTAAATTTAATCCAACAAATAAGATATTTTTTCTTTTTTTGTTTTTGTCAAAGCTTCTCTTTTTTTTCTTGTTGTTATCCAAACTTCTACCCTTCTATATTCTTTTTTGTCGTTCTCCTTTCTCACAACTTCTTTTTCCTCACATCATCTCATTCCTTCTTCATCATAGTAATTTTGTGGTGATTAGGTTTGGCATGTTTGATGACCAATATCCGACGGCAATAAATCACTTGTTGATTTCACTTGTTGATTGTTTTGCAAGTTGTTAGGCTCGTGATTTGCAAACGCATCACTGAAACTAACAGAATTGTCTTTTTGTTAAACGTCACACCCTCGTGGCCTAGTTAATAATAATAATAATAATAACCGTACATGTATATTAAAAGCTGATAACAATAAAGCTAGGATATATATTATAATTTTAGAAAAGTTAATGTAAATCAAAAGCGAGGACGTTTGGCTTTGCCGCAGAAGAGAGCGTTAACAGGAGGCTCGGATTCAGTATAAAGAGACTTCTCGTCGTTCCATACACGAACATAGAGTTCCTGACCTAAGTATCTCCTTGACCATATCTGTGACCTCAAATTCCACATTCCCTTATTGTCTAGTGATACCAATATGCTCGTCCACGACATTGGATACACCTATTTTTACACACATATATAGAACATTTAGCACCATAAATAGTTCATATGCATGCATTTAGTATTACTAGACATTTACAACATAAACTATTATATATGTGATATTCTAATTTTTGGGTTCAATTTATAGTTTATACATAAAATTTTCAGTGTACTTAATAGATTTTACCTGAAATGTGTGCTTTGTAACAGCATCAATCAAATTGTAACCTCTTCTCTTGGCCATGTTCCATGTGCCTGACCCGTATCTGATTATAATTATAAGCATCTTCAATAAATCTAACAAAAAAATCTGATAGATCGAGAGTGATAGTGATAGCTAGATATCAAAGAACTTAGGCTTAATTATTACCCAACAACATATGCGCTAGTGCCGTCCAGGTGCCAAGATTGAATAGATCTCTCGTTGTTCTGGAACACGAACTCGACATACTCATGAAGAGCCACATCAAAGACAGAAGTTCCGAGAATGGAGGGACCTGGTGTAGGAATGTTCATAATGGTCCTAAAGTTAAACACCCCGGGAATATTGAACCAGTCGGCTAATTTCAGTGGAGTTGCTGGGTTAACGTACGACACACGGTTCACTGTGTACCGGAGTTTCCCATTGATCCTCGCTCTTCCGTTGGCTAAAACAAAAGTTCGATTTATCGGTATGGTACCATAGTGAAAGGATCCTTGTGGATTTGGCCTTGCTGCATTCGCCGTCAAATTTAACCTATATTAATTGACCTTCAAATTAGGTGCTGCCATAAAATTGCTCAATTTAGTTTTGTGTGACCAAATTAAATCGTATAAATTACCTGATGGTTCTTGCTTGTTTCATGGACCAATGGATATGGTAAGTAGGATCCATGGGGAGGGGATGAGATGGTCTGATTTTGGAGCCTTGGTAACTGAGGATTCCTGTGGTGGTCAGTACCGGTTTGGTAAATCGTGTTGAAGCCACAATGAAGTAGTCCTTAACTGGAGCTTTCAGTGTGACCAGCACGGTGACAGACTGGCCAACGTGTATGTCAAGTGACTCATATACCTCTTGCAAAGTGTGAGAGCCTTCTACTTCGACGAGAGTCATCATGTGTCCTTGAATCCTAAAATTAATTGATGTCGATATCCCGACATTTGATACCCGAAACCTATATATCTTGCCTTTACAAACACATAAAACATGATATCAATAAAGAGTACAAAGAATCGAAAGTTGAATTAAGGAGACAAATGGATCTTTGGTTATGATGATTTACCATGTTGACCGGTAAAGACTAAACCTCTAGAGGCACCATTGATGAGAAGGCCGTCCGGAAGAGGAAGAGCACGACCTGAGTCAAGTCTCCTTCGCAGTTCCTATCAAAAACAACAACGAGGCACATATATTTAGATGCTGCGCTTATTTAAACCCTAAAAGAAATTTGGTTACTTCGAAAGTTAAATCTTGTATTATACTAGTACCTTGTGGCCCATCTTGTACCAATCACTGACGAGGAGAGTGAAGTCAGCGTCTGGTTTAGGGTAAGGAACGAAGATGACTGACCTCTGGTTAATGTTAAGTGCACCAAAAGCACCACTTGCTCTGTGCATAGACGTCGAAGCAAAGTATGTATAAGTACCGATCTGGTCCTTAAGTTGAAAATGGTAAGTCCAATTCGAGTTTGGTTGGATCGGACAGTTTGTTCCCAAAACTCCGTCTTGCCACGACATCTTCCTCTGTTTAATTCCGTTCCTACGCATTTTTCTAAAGTATCAAGTTCTGGTTCTAGGTTAGAACCTTATCAATTTGTTTTAAATCTGAACCCAATTTAAAGACGACCATCATGTATAAATTTTACGTACCATGTGATGAGGAAAGGTTCATCAAGCTTGTTAATGACATTAACAACGATATTATTGTTTGTTACACCTTCAATTGCAGGACCAGGGAACTGTCCATTGATAAGAATAACCTGAAAAATTAAAACAATAACAACACATTATATTATAATACATAAACCAACCAGAAAAGAAAATTAAAAGAGACAGAACAGTGTATAACCTGTTGAGGAACACCTAACGGAGATCGGGTTCCATAAGTAACAGTCCAAGTGAAGAAAAGATAAGGGTCCTCTGCGTTTACCATAAAAACTGAGCTAAAACAATAAGCCAATAAGAACCCTACTAACAAGAGATTTGTCTGCTTCGTCATTGTCTAGATAAGTAATGTTATGGTCGAGAGAGACTATTAGTTTTCTTGATATTTTACCAATTAAGGTTGATCTTAAATATATATACAAGTGACTAAGTGAGTATAAAACAGAGAAGTAATCAAATGGAAGTGACGAAGTAAGTTCATATTGTGAATCCCCATGCATATGTACACACAAAAAGGCACCAATGCTCTTTTGCGCCGTAATTCATGCAATTGCCGCAACCCTTTTTTTGTTTCTTTTCTCCGTAAATTAAAGTTTTCTAATGGATTTTATTTGAGTTATGACTTATGAAAAATAACCTCTTGTTATCAGTTTCACTTTTCAGCAAGTATAAAATAACTCGCCCTTAGCATAAAATTCGGATTTCGGATCTGAATTCTAACATATTCATCTACTTTTCTTCTTTTTGGGTATAATTTTGACCATCTACGTAGTTTCTTGTCATGCAAAAATCTTTTTTTTTTTCCTTTCTGTAAGAGTATTACAACTGCGGTTATGTTATTATGTTAAAATATAATTATCTCCATGATAAAATTTGTATTTAATAATAAGTTGCGGTAATTCGCCGTACATCTAGGATGAAATCATGAATTTGTATCTTGATTAGCTTCGGTTTACATATATTAGAAAGTTTTGCATTAACATATTGTTGTCTTTATATTGTACAGTTGTGTTTGGCCGTGGTCGATGACTCGATGTCAGTAGAAGAGAAGTTATAGTCACCGCCACGAACCGCTTCTCATTTAATGCATCATTGGATCGTGGAATTTGAGATTACAAGTTTCATGAATATATTTATAAAAAAATTAATGGAAAAAACTATAGATCTTTATCCGAATTTCAAGTTAATAATTCAACCATTCTTTTGACATTTTTTTTACATGCTAAACTGCCATTGCTAATACTAAGTTGGCAAACAAATTTGGTAAAACAAGTTTGTTCGGAAAATACAGATTTCGATTACTCAATTTATGAATTTAATTGCCTAAACTATTTAACTCTCATGAGACACTAATTGACATTTGTTATTAATTAGCTATTTTTAGTTTTAAAAGGAAAATGAAGGTGGATTACGTCAATTGTCAAACCGAGTGGTAACTTGTGAACATGGTGAGGCATCCCTAAAAGGCAATTCTCATTGGGAATCCAATTTTATTACATAATAATCCACACACATGCATGCGTAACCAATAAGCTCGGTTTTTCCATGTTGCTCTCTATAAACTAGTTTAATTACTGTTTTTTTTTTAATTGTTATAGGCATTTATTTACTGTTTTTTTTTTAATTGTTATAGGCATGTATTAGAATTTAGAAGACAAAAAATAGAAAACTCGATCCGATAAAGCCTCCTAGAACCGCCAAATTCTAAGTTCTCGTTGTCTCGAATGCTAAATTTAGAGGCTTATTCTATCTTACATTTTTAAGAAAACTTACATTTTATTTTCAGTTTACTTACATTTTAAAACAAAGAGAAAATTGGCTTAGTTATCTATTCAGAGTTATAAAATGCACATTATATTTTTTTCTACTAAAAATTTAACATCATTTATATAAAAGAAAATATACGCAAATATCATTTATTCACCAAGTATCTTCCAATAAGAAGTTTCATGTGGTCGTAAATTTACTCTTTTTCAAAAAAAAATATATATATTTACCCGGCCCACTTTTGTGAATCAACAAAAATTTACTTGCTCCTATTGGATAACTAACATTTTTGTATCGTTTTCAATTTATCCTTGCATATCAATATCATCGAGTTTTCTATCCAAATTGATGAATTTTTAGAAACAGACGAAATTGTCATATAGATATATCTTTCATTTCAAGACGATTTGACATCTAAACTAACTTTTTACTCGTCCGAGTAGTCCTACATGTTGAACATGGTTTCCTTATCAAGCAACACATATCAACCATGCATGACTACCACGTCACCATAACCACCACGACGTGTTACATGCATCAAGAACTAGAACTACTTTACCCGCAGTCTACCTCTTATCAATTTCCAATATACATGTCTATCAACCATTATCCAAAACAGCCATGGCTAACGACGTGACCAAAGATCCCTCACCCAAATCTGGTAAAAGCAACTTAAGCCAATATATATATATATATATATATATATATATATATAACCAACTAACTAAATTTGCTTTTTATTCTTACTTTAACTCTGTTTTGTTCCTTGCTATATGTTTCATAAATTACATCGAAGATATTGTGGAGGATATTTACTTATGGAGGAGGAAGAAATTAGCCTTCTCTATACTCACAGTCTCAACGTCGACATGGATTTTACTCAACTTTTATGGTTTAAATTCCATAACCATTGTTTCTTGGATCGGTATCGCTGTTGTCTCTATGGTTTTCCTCTGGGGAAGTTTACTTCGCCTTCTCAGCAAGTAATTAATATTCCATCTCAAAACTATTTGAAATGACAAATTCTTATATGACAAATAATTTCTGATTCAGATAGGCTCGACTGACATGCACAGTTGTTTATGTCAAACGCACGGTCCATGTTTTAACGGATTACGTTTTAAAAATGGTCTTATATATAATTTTAGTTGCTCATGTATGTTTTATTAATTTTTGGACAGGGTCGAACCGGAGCTGTCAGGGTTAGAAGTGTCGGAGGAGTTTGTGACAGAGACAGTGAGGTCTTGTCGGATGTTAATGGAAGAAATTGTTAGATGGATGTTCCGAGTCGGTGCTGAGAGTGAATGGTTTGTTTTCGCGAGAACCGTTTTAGGTTTTTGGATCTTGTCAAGAATTGGAAAGCTTCTCGATTTCCATACTTGTCTCTTCATAGGTACGTAATTAACTACGTTGGTCGTGCACCACACAACGGATTTCGTAATACTTATTCAACTATAAATTCCTTAGCCTAATCATTAATCATGTGGTGTGCTATTGACATCGATCGTAGTGATAAACTGATAATTTTCTCAAAATGGTCCCAATTTTATTTTTTTGTTCTTCAAAATGGTAGTATCATTAACCGTAAGTGTGATCAAGTTTGTTTCTTGATTCTCTGGCATTTACAGGATTGGTGATGGGCTTGACAGTTCCAAAGTTGTGGGAGAAGTATGGAGTTCAAATTCATAAGCAATTGGGTGATGTTAAAGAGAGATCAAAAGGAGTGTACGGTACAACACATGAGAAGATTTTAATGATGAAGAACAAGTTACAGTATGGTACATATGATAAAGTGAAAAAATTAGAGTAGATGTTTTGTATCTGTTTTTTTTTTAATGTAAAATAGTGTAAAACATAGACGTGTAAACAAAATTTAATTGAGTAGATTCTTCTATTTTAACCGCAAAAACAAACGAGACAGAGAAAATTGCAATAAGATTTTGGCGTATATTTTTGTACTTGTAACAGAAACTTAAGATCTTAAACTAAATTTGGTAGTGATTTACAGCAACGTATCATATGAAAGATCTTAATATGTTTTGTCTGAAAAAAAATAAAGACAAAAAATAAAGACAAAAAATAAAGACCGTAAGCCACTCTGTATCAGAGCCAGGTTTCGATCCTGGGACCTGTGGGTTATGGGCCCACCACGCTTCCGCTGCGCCACTCTGATTTGTTGTGAAGAGCTACCAATTACGTATTTATTGACACTATTAGTCTTGGATTCACCTCCGGGATTAGTTTCAAGCAAAACATCATTAGGGTGTTAAAAGTATCAGCGTAAGCCTCTGTATCTTCGGAAGTTATACAGAATCCATATTCGGCAACAGTCCCAAATATTCTAAACCCCAGCGAAACTCTGAGGCATCCTCGGATTAAATTCGCTATCGGTATAGAGAAGTGCTGCATATTGACAATGCTGAATTTTATAGATGCAAATATAGTGAGAATGAATAATACTAATACGGTCGATTAAAAAAGAAATTAGATATTCAAGAGTTAGTAACTAACCAAGAAATGAAAAAAGTGTATTTGATTCTTTTATTGCAATTGTCTCTTAAAAACTAGCTTCCTTGTTCTCAGATTTCCTCCATTTAACCGGTGGTTCAAGCTCTTCCTCCTCCTCTTCTTCATGGAGATTCTCTTGTCCCATTGGTTGCATCAGAAACTGTCCTACCTCTGTTTGCTCTTGACCTTCTTGTAATGGAGGCTGAAGCATGAGCTGTGTCTGAATTTGATCATGGTTGATATGACCATGGTCTGCCTCTTGACCCATCTGATAAGGATCACCAAAGCTTCCTAAAGCAAGAGATGGTCCAGACAACGACCCACTAGCACCGTGATCGTTCACATCCATTTGGTTATAACCCGTGGCTGTAACCGACCCATTGTTGTCAATTCCGTAGCCATTGAACATCCCTTGTTGATCCCCTCTCTCCATCATCATTGCAGCAATTCTCTGTGCATCAGAAGCCATGAATTGCAACTGCTCATCTTGCGGTTGATGTTGCTGAGACAAGTTTGGTTCACGTATCATCAAGGGTTCTCCTTGAGGGATCACTCCAAGTGGCATTCCTTCCATAGACATCATGAAATTGGGTGGAGGATTGTTACCTAGAGGAGGAAGGTAAGGCGGCGGAATCACAGCATCAGGTCCCATGTAACCAGAAAGCTCTTCTTTAGCAGTGACAAGATCCTGTTGGACTTTCTTGAGGTATTGTTGTAAGAAGGATATGAGTCCAACGCATCCATAGATTGGGTCACGTATACGCGCCTCGGCTTCATAGAAGAGAGAATTAACAGTTTCTTCACGTTGGTCAGGGTGGAGATCGTTAAGGATCTTTGTTACATTGCTTGCTCCAAAGACTCGGTGAACACATATAAACTTTTGAGGATTAGTCGGTGGAAAATACGGCGCAAACACACATTCTTGAGTGCATTTGCGCCTCAAGAGCTTGCATGCCGCACAAGGTGTTGAAGCCATTCCCTCTCAAGAAACAACTCTATCAAAAAAGAAAAAAAAAAAAAATAACGGAATAAGACATAAAAAACAAGGCAAATGAAATATGTAATGTAAGACATGTCTCTCCTTGAAGCACAAGAAACACAACCACATACGTTTTAGCTTAAAAATACAAGGAACCAAGAACAAATAAGAGCATTTGGATCATCCTTTAATTAAACATATCACATCAACTCTCTCAACAATAAAAACAAAACATAACTATGAACATTTAATTATTTTGGATTACATCAGTTTTCAGCCAAAATCAATCTCATTATAGGACAAAAAAAAAATCTGAAATCCACATAAAATGGATTAAATCAAAATAATTTAAGAAATCGTACCCGATCGTTGGAGAACCTCCGATCCTGTTCTCATATGACCTTCAACGAGGTACCTAAAATATTCATAACAATTTAAAAATCTCCCCAAACAAAAAAAGACAAGAAAGAAAAAAATATAATACAAAAGCTAGATGACCTAAAAATAATTACTGGATTTTTGAAAGAGTGAGAGAGGAAATGAAGGAGAAAGGAAAAGACAGAGATATTCCCAGTAGAGTGCCTGAGGAGTCGTGAAGATTGATTACAAAACTAAGGAACAAATGACGGAGAGATGTTTCTGAGAAAAATTTTAAGGAGACAACAAAAGTTGAGATTTAGAAACCTTAGATTATATCACAACAACGAGAGAAAAGAGAGAGAGAGATGAGAGACATCGTGTGTTTAAATTGATATCTTAACCGCTCATGCAATATTTTTTTTTTATTGTTTTTTGTAATTGATAGACAATTTGAAATGTGTCAATTGATTAGTTAGTAGATGACTAATTCAATTTTGCTGAGGAAAATAAAATCAAATATAGTTACATTGGTAGGAAAAATAAGTTATTTTTAGATATTGGTTATATATTTTTTAACTGAAATTTACTAGGTCTTGATAAACTTAACTTGCACATTTAGAATCTAAAAAAAGAAAAAAAAATTATAGCATATCCTTAAGTATTTTAAACTGTTTAAAATTTTTAATACATAATGTGAAATTAGCATTTGACATTTCTGAAGTTTGTATACATTGAGCGTTCATTTTTAACTTCATTGTTTCAGATATGATACATTGTAATTATAGTGAACGTTTAAGTTATAATAACAAAGGTATATTGTCTTTAAAGATTTCATTGATTTGAACTTGATACTATTTAATGAGTGAAGATTTTTAGTTGATAATAACAAATTCAAATTATGTCTTGACTTTAACTTGAATGGCTGACAAAAATCTAAAATCTGTTGAACACTTGTTAACTATATTAGTATTTAGTATTTTACTTTATTTTTCAAATAAATAGAAGGAAATTAGCTTGTTCTTTTAGTTTAGCCCAAAAGAATAGGACTGGAAATGTATGATATTAAGAAGAAGCAAAAAAAAAAAAGATAAGCGAGCGTTTACTTATTGGCTCTACATACAACGTTTAATTTAAAAGTCTCTAAATCCTTCACTGATTTAAACTTGATTCGATGTAATCAGTGAACACGTAACTAATAGTAATAAATTAATAACGTAAGTAGGTAGATTAGGTGTTGAAATTTTAATTAGGGTCTACGCGGTCGTCTAGGCGCTAGGCGGTTAGCAGACATCTAGATGACCGCATGATCCGCTTAAAATTACATAAATTTTAATTTAATAGTTTATTTTTGATTTTTAACTACATATATTTAAATTATTAAGTTTTATATCTGTATATGTAAACTATAAATGTTTATATGTTACTAATGTAATTTAAATAAATGTAATTTAAATAAATGTGTTTTCTAACTTTTGTTTATGATTTGTTATTTTTTTATTTTTCTAACATATATTTATATATAATTTTATATGTAACAATTACAGAATAAGGCATTTTTTTATTATTTCTTATCAATGTAGGACGTTTAGTCCAGACTCTCGAAAACATGCATTTTCTCATTAACCAAAAGACGTTTTAATCTTGAGTCTCATTGCAACACAATTTTCCTTTCGCTTCAGATCTTACCAGCGGTTCGCCGTGAATGGCCAGATCTCTCTCAAACGATGCAGCTGACCGCCAATCATTTCGATGGGTATAAAGGCATCCGATTATCTCCCTCTTCTCTGCAGTTTTTTCGTTTGATTCATAAAATATTGAAGGAGAATTTTGATTTGTTTAGTGTTTATGATTTCAAACCCTTGGGTTCACAAGATAGTATCCCCTTAGGGTTTAGATTTCTTCATGCACAACGAAATAGAGATTGAGAGAGGTTCTTTGTTTATTGGATCAGCGAAGCCATGATTTTGGATTTATTAGATCAGAGAATCCATGGTTTTGGTTGAGAGAGATTTTGTGTTTTGGATGCCAAATAATTGGTGTTGAAAGTGGTGAAGATGGTATTGATGAGAAGTTGAGAAGCCATGGTTTTGGTCAGAAGAAAAACAAAAATTTTGATCGGCGGCAGAAATTTTTTTTGATCGGTTTTGTCGTTAAGAGAGAAGGAAAGAGAAGACACAGAGGGGCAAAACTGAAATTTTCTCTAAGTCAAAATACATATATCTGAGAGTATAGATAATAATCCTGATTTCAAAGATTTGGTCCAACAAAGGCCCAAATATATATATATATATCTCAATTTTATATATATAATGTTTTATTTGTAAACGCCTGAACCGCCTAAAAACTGTCTAAATTCCAATTAATTTTATATATATAATATTAATGATACGATTAAGATCATCTTGCTTGTCACAAGCCTTGTGACACACGGTTATTAATAAAACAATATCACTATCATGATCATGCTAGTCTCTGAAGTCTATTTCTCGCGTATGATTGACCCCGATTAAGCGTATCATTAATCATATGCGAGAAAATGGACTTCAAAGACTAGATCATGATAGTGATATTGTTTTATTAATAACCTTGTGTCACAAGGTTTGTGACAAGCAAGATGATCTTTTCATGAATTGGCCCTTGAGTACTGTACAATGACATATTTGAGTACTCCGCGCATTCTCTCGATAAACCTCTTCTTCTTTCTTTTAATTAAAAAAAAAGGAAGAATAAATTCTGTAAACGTGGATTTTAAGCCTTTGTTATGTATTTTTTCGTTATCAATATATCTCTCCATTTTGCTTTCTTTTCCAATGTATTTATTGTCTGAAAAAATATAGAACACAAAAAACACAAATCTCGCTTAGTAAAAAACTATGCGAGAAGCAACAACCAACAACCAACAAGGTCCTTTTCTTTGATCCTCTATCCGTGACTCGATGCTTGAATACTCTACAATAACATATGAGCATTTCCTTCAGGTGTCAGGAGAGCTTCTCGACTATATTTTTTTTTCTTTTTCTTTCAAATAACTAAAAAAATTCAACCTTTCGTACATCTCTTCAAAATAGGGATTATAACATTTTATTTGGTCTCTTTTCAAATGTTACTCGAACTGACGACTTCTAAATTTTGTCTTAGAGTCTTTATTAATTGAGCTAATAACATTTGATCTCCTGGTTACATTATCTTCACGCTTTCCTTTATATACACAAAAATGAAATGTTAAAATGAGAAACACTGTAAAACCTAAACCCATTATGCTCTTGCTGCAATTTGGTGCTGTCCACATTTAACATCGCCAAGTTTACTTAATTCTTAAACAACCCTATCAGGCAAAATTAACAAAATGTGAATCATGGATTTTAACATAGTTTAATTACCGCCTAATACTACCTTTGATTTTAAATTATGCATTAAAACTATGTCCAAAGAAAAGGAAAAAAAATCAGGGCAAATGTAAAATTCTGTTATATTGAACATGAATTTCTAAAGTTTGGTGTTATTGAACATGAATGATATTCATACATCTTATATGTAAAATTCTAAAGTTTTGTGTTATTCAATCAAGATTTTAATTCTTATATACTTCATGAAAATCTAGTGTTTGAAATAAGTTTTAATAGTGTCATGATAAATTATTGGAAATAAAATCCACAATATAGTATACCAAAGTGATATTTCCTCTGTTCCAATATATAAGATTTTCTAGCTAAAAGATCAAGGTTTAAGAAATCATAAATGTTTTGTTATTTTTACATAAAATATATGATTAAATATTTATTTAAAATATTTAACCAATAAAAAAAATCCTATAGAATGGAACAAAAAAAAAACTAATTTTTTTTTATAATTTGGAACAGAGGAAGTATTAAGTATAATAGTATATCAAAAGTCCACATTCTAATAAACATTTTAAAATTAAAATAAAATAATTATATTATTATCATATCGACCGAAGAGTGCCATCAAAATCAGAGAGCAACTGAAACGTTTAATAGCTATGTATATTTATAATATGAGCCACACAATTTAGTTTTTTGTCGATGGAAATAAAAATGAAAACAGAAACAAAATAGACCACATAATTTCTATCTTTTTCGTCTCTGCGTTATGGGGTTTATGACTTTATGTCATTATGATATTACAAAACCTGATTAACACAAAAAAAATTAGACAAATCTTTCTTTAATTTCCAACACAAAAAGTACATTAGAATCTTTCAATCCTACGATTTCTGAGCTTCTGGTCCTAAAATCCCATTCACCACTGACGTGGCGAGGAGAACTCCGATGAACTCAGCGGCCACGACTGCTCCGGCCTGTGTCAATCCATTAAAACTAACCGCGGTCACGATTTCCTTCTCCGCTGTCTCTACACCTCTCTCCGCCGCTTCTAATCCTTTCTCCGCCGCATCAACTCCTTTCTCCGCCGTCTCGAAACCTTCTTTAACGATCTCCACCGCTTCTTCTTCTGCCTTCTTCAGCTTCTTTCTTATACCGAAAAACGGAATATCCTCCGCCATTGATGCGGGCTGAAGTCCCGTCACCACCGTCGCAGCCGTTAAAGAAAACAACATATTCCTACGAGAGGCGCCGGATAGTGAAAACGTAGGAGGCGCTGGTTTGCTAGGATGCGCTGCTCGTGGGCTAACATACGCAGTGCGTGCGCAACGTGCCTGGAGAGCTCCGCAACCACCGCTGAGTAAAGAAAGCGAAACAGTCGAAGCCATTTTTTTTAGGTGACAAAAAAAAGACTTCGATATGATGATGATATATACAACAAGATAACAAAATAATTTTCATTGTCTATTGACGTGACACGTCATCTCCATTCAGATTCTTAGAGAGTGGGTAATAATAAAAGAAGTAATTAAAGAATAAGGGAATCCATTTTATATAATTATTTTAATCAACTTTTAGCCCCAAAAAATTCAGCAACTTTGTTATTATATGATGACTCTCATGAAGCAATTCGTGAGGTGCGACACATTTTAGCCTTGACTAAAGTCAAAATTCTGTAACCGGTCATGTAGTTGGCAACTTGGCAATGGTCTTGTCCATAGATATACGTGGAGGCGCTTCGCAACTTGTTTTTCCGTGGCGAACCATAAGAGTTTTCACGTGATATGAAGATTATAAATTCCCTTCATAACGAGCCAACAAGTTAGAGATCATGTACAGATGGTTCCTTACTTCTTGTAGTAGTCAATTCGACAAGAATCCTACCTGAGCATTGTGACTCTACATGTTCTTAACGTATTAGCGAGTAACGTATATGTAAGAAAACATATCGTATATTTTTTATTTAATTTTGTATGTGTTTTACTTTCTCTAAACATGAATAAGATGTCAACTTAATAAAAATTGAAGACGTTAGAGAAAAAATTGTAACTAGAAACCGGTAGATATGGTGTTCTTTGGAATGTTCTTCTCAAGACTTGTTCAACTATGGATGGCTACCTAAAAAATATTGGATTAATAATATTAGCTATCCGTGACATATACACAAGGTTTTTTTTTTTTTTTGGATTCTAAGACGAAGACTTCGGTTTTGGGTCATCTACTTGTTCTGTCTCTCCTTTTTATAACTTGAGTTCTGCTTTGCTTCTGATTTTATTATTTTGGTTTCTTTTATAATAAATTGAAATGGAAAAGATTGAGTTCCTGGCTGAGTTTCAAGTCGCGGCAGAGAAGCTAAGCCACAGCAACGGAGTCCTAGTTATGATCACGTTGTTCCTAAGATGGGTCGCGTGCTTCGCTGCTGTGTCAGTCATATTTTTTCATGTTTTAAACTATACGATTTATGTATAACTTACTCTTCATCTTATATATATGTTTATTACCTTTTATGTGGTTAAAAGTTTCCTGATGATTTTGGATGGAACGAAATGGAAGTACCCAAACAACATGTTGACTTCACTATTAGCTCCCTACCTCTGCGCTAGCCTTCCTCTCGTTATTTTCCAATTTTTTAGGTAAGCTTTTTGTTCTTGACTCTTAAGCATGTAACAATTGGATTAAGTATTCGATTTGTGTGTTCGCAGGGCGGGATTTGGGAAATGGATCGCACTCTTTACAGTTGTTCTCAGGCTTTTTTTACCAAACCATTTTCCTGGTACGCTTACGGTTTAGTGTTTTCGATTACTGTTTTCTGTTTTCTCAACTCCAAGAAACTGGTTCAAGTGTACATTCCTTAACTATAAGTTAAAAAACTTGCAGAATTGCTAGAGATCCCAAGTGCAACGATTCTTTTTATTGTGGCTACACCGAGGGATTTAGTGGATGCATTCAGAGACGACCTGAAATATACGGGAGGTAATGTGAGTCTTCTGACGAGCTTTTACCTTCTAGATAGACACACTAAAGCTTGTGGTGGTTTCAAAAACTCATTCACTCAAAAGGACAAATTGACTTACACCATTTGTCTTTATATTCTCTCTTTCTACCCTTTTTTCTCCGCATTTGCTTCCCTCTTCTACTAATTAAGTACCCAACGATCTTGCTGATATTGTGATTGGTGGTCTTATAAGGTGTCGAAGACGGATCTTGTGTCTTGTTTTTAGTCGCCGTGAATAAAAATATCAAAATTTTGAAATTATATATCTTTTAAAGGCTTTCAAATAGTATTGGTTAATGTTTAATTAGGGTTTTACTATTAAATTGTGTGTGTTTACAATTTACTATCGTTTCCAATTTGCAGAAGATAATTTATGGAGAATTATATAAATGTTTTGTTTAAAGGTAGGCAGAAGATCCTACCAACCCTAAATTATCAATTCGAATGCAAACCGAATTTTTATACAAAAATACCAAATTAAATAAAATTGATTACAATATATTTAACTTTAATAATATATCTTGGAAGAAAGCTCTTCCAACATAACAAAAAGCACGACTGCTATGAGTCTATGATATCAATATGCTAGTTTTGTTGAAATATATATAACAAAGAAAATGGACTTGTTGAAGTAGTTTCGTGTATCCAAATCATCATAAAAATATGAGAGAATTCTAAGACGTATAACTCAAGGAATGGCTTTCTAGTATGAGAGAATATTCTTTTTATTCTTGTCGATTAGCTCTTGTGTTGTGTGTCGCTAATTAGTTTACAATTTTTTTTGAAGGACATTAACGAACATTGAAATTCATGTTCTTACGTATTCAAATTCGCTTATACTGTATATTTTCGTAGATACCATTTTTCTTTTGTCTGGGCCACTGGGCCATAGTTATTCTTTTAGGGCTTCAACCTTTTGTAAAAGAGAGATGGAACCAAGTTTTTTATGCCGGTGAAGAAGACCCTAACGGCCATACCATAAGGTGCAAAAGGCTCTTCGGCTAGTGTAATGTTGATATCACGATAACTGTCATTAAAAAAAAACGGAGCGAGAACCAAAATTTAGGGCGTCAAAAGATATTTTTCTAACAATGTTAAAAAAAAAACAAAAAAAGCAAACTGTACAATAAGTTTTTATTTAACAATTAACAAACTATACACCAAGATACAAATCAAATAAAATCAAATTAAAAAAATAGAATGTTAAATTTAAAATATATTTTTTAAATTACGAAAAGAAAATCATTTCAGTTAGTCAAACAAAGGTGAAAGGTAACGACTGGTTCAATATTTTTAAACTTTATCAAAAGAAGTTATATATACTACCTTTTGGGGGTGAGAGATTAATGTATCGTCCATGAAGCTTCTCAGAAGTTACTGAAATTTCGTAAAAGAAAAATCTTTTTACTCAATGCAAAAGACAATTTACGCATAATTAAAAATCATATTCACAAATAAATCAATAAAGTACGCACACGTATGGACAGACACAAGTATTTATAAAAGAGACCAAATTATTCTGTAAGAATAAAAACACAAATTACAAGTATATATCATAGCCAGCAAGCATATTATTATAGACATTCCAAGTCTACGAAGCCTACAACAAAATTAATTAAACTTCCAAATCAACAACATGCCTATCTGTTTCTCCTTCCACTGCACGAGAAAACTCAAACTCAGAAGACTTAGTTAATGTATTAATATTTTTTTTTAATCTACTTTTGTTATCCACCTTTCCTTAAGTAATCACCAAACAGTGTGTTCTTAATGCGGGATGAATGTTGGAGTATAATATGCTAAAAATATAGATAAATTAGAAGTTTATTAGGGAACACAGTCACTTGCGGTTGGCATCAATGTGCTTAGTTGACAATTAACCCATTGACCCATCATATCATCATCATCACTTAAACTCCATAACAGCTAATCAACAACCATCAATTCTTAATAACTACACTTCAAAAACAAATTATAAATATAAAGAAAAAACATAAATCTATATTTCTAATTTGATGTACAAAGAAAATATATGAAAAAGAGATGTGACCCGGTTATAAGGGGGACTTGACAAGCTGACTTCCCTGTTCTGCAACAAGTTGTCGAATTCAGAGAGGTAGGACAACGCTTATTGAAGGAGACACGTCGTTGCGTTCGTCTTGTAACGTGGCAGATTTAGCCACGTCATATAATCCCAATCGTTAGGATTGTTTTGTTTTGTCACCGTCCTCCTTATAAAGACCACAAATAAAACTTTTCTCTTTTGCTTTTAACATCAACTTCACATATATATTATTAATGAACTATCTAAGCTTGAGCATGTAAGCTGCATGTTATACATTCGTAATCAAAATGTGGTACAAAGTTAATAAGTAATGATGATGCATGTTATAACATTCGTAATCAAAATGTGGTGCAAAGTTAATAAGTAATGATGATGCATGTTATACATTCGTAATCAAAATGTGGTACAAAGTTAATAAGTAATGATGAACATATAAGTAGAACTGTGGATGTGACATTTATGTATGTGTGTAGTAGGTCGACTTGAAACCCAAGCTCAAGTTTTACTTCTTCAAATTTGTTCTTCCACCAAATCACACTTATCACAACCGTCATATATCCCAATCACTCTGGATTTTTGCCACCGTCCACGTAAGAGTCACCAATTCTAATTTTTATTTTGACAATTAACAATTTCTGTTAAGGGTTTTTTTTTTCAATGTTATATTTCTCATTAACTAAAATCAGAGATTACTAAGTTACCAATAAAACATATATATACAACCAAAACACTACAGATGTTTAGGTAAAAACAGTAACATCAATGTTTAGTTTAGATATAGTTTTGTTTTTAATTACATTCCGTTTCGCTATCACAATTATATAATTTATATTCTATTGTGATTAAAATTAACTAATGATATGATATTCCTCTACTTCTTAAGTACGAATACAGACGATGAAACTAAAGTATTAAAAACGTTTAAGACTTCCACAAAACCATGATCATATATACGATGGGAAGGATTAGAGTATATTACAATATCGAAACGACGAATCTAATGAATAATTTGCCAATTAAGTCTTAGTGTACGTCCATCCATACATACTCGACAATGAAATTAAATAACATTCAATGGTTTGCATCTCGTAGCTTCTTGGCCATCAAAAATCATAGGCTTAAAGTGTAGCAAAGCTAATCATCTCTTCACGTACGTACGTAAATGAAAAAGAATGCGTTAAAGAAATTTGCAACTTACCTAATAAATGAGAACCATATAATAAACGCATGGTCCTTCTTTTTTTCATATATTTTTTATGAGTATTTGTTATCATCAGATGACATTAATAAATTTCAGATCATGTAACTTATTTATTATATAACACATCCCCACATCGATCAACATCAGATATATACTACTCCTTAAACAAAACTATTAAATGCATCATGAACATAACATATGGTTGATGTAGATAGAATAGAATTACAAAAAGAAACAAATATACTCGAACAAAGGTTGAACGGTAATCAAAAGAAAAATATAATTACTTTTCGAGTTCAACAAACCTTATCTTAACACTTCCCAACTACCATATACATTGATAAATCTTGTTAGATTAATTTATAGTCAATTTGCACTCATAATTTGGCAGCCTATAGTTAATTAGTAGTCATGACATACTGCTGTATGAGATATTATTGTTTTCACTAACTCCACTATCCTATTAATTCTTGCCACAACTTCTTTAATACCTCTATCTATCATAATAACATTAAAGAGGCTACTACGCAATAAGAGGTTAAACACTTGAAAGTGTGAAAGAAATCAAGATGAAGACAAAAAAAGGTATTGAGAAATCAACCAAACAAGAATTTGAATGTATAACAATCTTTAAAATTTTAGTTTGAGAAATCAACGAAACTAAAATTTTCTAAACGGATTATGATACATTTTCCTGTTTAACGCTTCCGATTAAACATCTTTCTATACAATATTTTTTCAAAAAAATTCTCCTATATCATACATACTTTTCCATTCTCATATCAATCAGTCCACTTTTATATATACTGTCTTATAATTATCCCAAGAAAAGAGAGGTCATTAGTTGAACAGATCATTAGCGAACGAGTTTGATTCACAAAAACACAGCCCCTAAACTGGTAATTAAACACCAAACCAAAGGGTAAACAAAATCACAACACAAAGCTGTCATCCTCCCAACTTACTTACACAGCCTGTCATTGCCCCCACTGGTCGTTCAAACTTCAAAAACAATATTAAAAACATACACATAATCACAAAACGACGAAAATTCCTACGTGGCACACATCCTTTTATATAAATTACACACAAAAGCACCTTTCACTTCTCATCTCCTTTCTAACTATTCCCTTTATATTGGCCGGTAAACGAGTCGACTCACTGAGTCAGACCAAAAAAACCATGGGTATATGCAGCTCGTACGAGTCGGCACAAGTGGCAACGGCGAAGCTGATCTTACAAGACGGGAGGATGATGGAGTTCACGAGCCCGGTCAAAGTCGGTTACGTGCTACAGAAGAATCCGATGTGTTTCATTTGTAACGCCGATGATATGGACTTCGACAACGCCGTATCCGCCATTAGCGCCGACGAGGAGTTTCAGCTTGGTCAGCTTTACTTCGCTCTTCCTCTCAGCGCGCTTCATCATTCTCTTAAAGCCGAGGAGATGGCTGCATTGGCTGTTAAAGCTAGCTCTGCTCTCATGAGAAGTGGTGGTTCTTGTGGCCGAGATAAATGCAGGTGTCGTCGGAAATGTGTATCTCCGGTGATCTTTTCGGCACGTAGAGTCTCGGCGGTGGGATCTGATGGAGAGACAAGGAACGGGAAAAGACGCGGTGGTGGTGGTAGCGGGAGGAGGAAGTATGCGGCGAAGTTGAGTAAGATAGAAGAGTAGTGAAGGGTAGTTTGGTAATTTAGTTAATATTTTAGGGTTAAGTTTGTGAATAGCATGTAGTGTGGTTATTATTATTGGAGGAGCATATTGTTGTAATGCACATTGCATTTTGCAACGTGGGAAAAAGTGATTGTACTTTGGTTCATATCATATGATTAGAGGATTTTATATTTTAGACTTTCGAACAAAAAAAAAAAAGAGACCCTTATTACGGATCAAAGTTACAAATTTACTAATAAGTGCATTACGGGTGAACGGTATGTGTTGCACATTAGCATTCACCAAATATAGAGTTTGAGTGCATTGTGATCTTTAGTAGTGGTGGTATAGATTTGTACAGTCAAAATCTCGCTGCAGAACTATTAATTTTTGTTTTGTCACGTTTTATGGACCACACTTTGAAACGCACACACAAACAAAACAACGTAAAAAATAAATTGTCTAAAATTCTAATCATAGTTATTGAAAAACGTTTGGTGGATCTTATGGACTAATATAAAAGATTATAAAATATAAAATAGTCACATTCAATTTGTTTCATTTTCTTAGCAACGTTTGATTTGATCTAATTACACTTTTACATCCGATGTGTTTCTCTGACAATTATTGGTTCCGCTATACCCAATCAAACTCACATCTAATCGGTTGGTCCATGATATTAAGAATAAGATGGCTTTGTTATACTTATACATATATAGAAAGATTAAGATGACTATAGTATTAATCCAAGTTAGATTACATTTTGTGGATAAGAAAGGACCATGTGTTTGATTCACATGACTAGTATTTTGATTGGAAGGTAAACAACCAAACAAAACAAAAGAAAAAGAAAAAAAAATCTGTATAACACAATAAACCATGGAGTAAAACAACAAACTAATTATGAAACTTTGTAAAAAAGATTCGATCTTGTTGTCAGTTTAACATTTACAGTGACCACTTCTAGTGACCAGTTTAGAAGTTGGCATTTCACATGGTCTACAGAAGAGAATTTTTGTCACTAGTTGCATTGGTGAATTAAAAAACCAAATATTCCAAAACTGTGAAAATCTAATGTCAATAACTTAAAGAATAACTAGATAAGTTAGCCTAACATGATCCCACATTTATTGTATGAGTTTGATAGGTAATGGATAATAGTGACACTATGAATCACGCATAATGACTAACTGCAATGAGACATGAGAGACATCACATAGACTCAGTAATTTGACTTTTAAGTGACGACCCTACGCATTAGGGGCGTTAGGTTTGAGAGGCATCACCCGATTTGGTCCCATCGATACATTATGACGAAGTCAATTCTTTGGGATTACGGTGACATATGATTTTATTTTGTTTTGGATTTAAATTTTGCTTAGAGGCTTACAGCTATTGATTGATTGATAAGTTATCTGATTGAACCACATCACGTACTTGATTTCTGATTCGATGTGAGATTTCTATGGCATATGTCTCTGTTTGGGTAATCCGGTTTTGGTTTTGAGTTTGCTTATTATCTCGGTTTGATTTGTTCTATGGAAACTCATTACTGAACCAAATAAAACCAATTTATTTCTGTTTTAATTTCACTCGGTTTGATGTAATTTTGATTTGGTTTACTGTTTGGATTTTGGTTTAATTTTACCACAAATACATATTTTCTAATTACACTAAAATTGTTTCAGTTCGGTTATGGTTATTTTGCTTTCCCATTAGAATAATAATCGGTTTACATAGAAGATTCGGTACGATGTTGAACTAAATATTTCGATTCGATTTGGTTTGGTTTTTATTTGGTTACATGTGTTTTTAGTAGTTTGGTAGAGTGCATGTCAACTAGGTCAAATACACTAGCAAATGGTGGAAAGCAATAATGAATGTGGAAACAAAAGAATGGGAGTAATTATAAGTTTGGACATGACTTTAATGAGACGACGGTACGTGCGGTGCCAAACCATTATGGCCTACTTTTAGAAGCCCACTTCTTCTTTTATCTTTTTTTTTTTTGTCTATTAATTTTATTTATAAAATCATGTATCTCACTCTACTACGATATACATTATTATTATCAGGCGATATCAAAGAAAAGGCTAAATATAAATGTAACGTAAACATAAAGAGAAAACACTCTTTTATATATGAGCACTTTAAAGTGTATATGAAAAAGAAAGAAACCCCAAAACACCATGAAAAGAAAGAAAAGAAAAGAAAAAGACAGAGAAGTTTGACAAAAGAAAAAAACAAAAGTTTACGTTCAAAAAAAAAAAAAGCTTATCCACCAAATTTTATTGCAAGTGTGTGTATAAATAATATCCCACCACTAAGAAAAGCTTTTGGGTTTGTTGATGTCCTTCACCTTTCAAAACAATTCATTTTTATGCTTTAAGAATGGTGACTTGTTTACACTAGTATCATGGGGCGTACGTGATTAGAGAAAAATTTTATATAGTTCAATCTAGATGTTAGTGTGAATGTCAAAAAAAAAAAATCTAGGTGTTAGTGTGAATGTAGCTGACTCTTTAACTTTTGTATATAGGTTCAATCTATAATTGGATTGTATACTTGCTGAAAAATATGATGTAAACTAATATCGTACGTTAATGTCACAAATAATAAATAAGGGAATTGATTTTGTTGTATGTACAATAGTCTATTCTTCTGCAACAAAAGACAATACAAGAGCCAAAACATCATCCCGGATTGGTAACCAAGAAACGGCAGGCAGTGTTTCCTCTAATTTCTATTTCTACTTTCTACACTCCACAATACATTCTCCTATATACTTCACCAATAACATTACCAAGAAACTGAGACCCTGAAATCAAAACCCTTTAAAGAATTATTCATCTAACAAGTTCTCTGGATATCAAATACCGAAACACGAAACTATGAGGCGTCCATTCGATAATGCTCTTTCGGGATCTCCCTGAGTTAAGTTTCTTTATAGTTTTCTTCATTGTCTCTGGAAGGCATTCTTGAATCATCTCCATCAATGCCGCTTGACTCAAACCTGAATCTTTGCTAAAAGACTCAATGATCTTTGGTAAGACTAGCTTCTGGTCTTTTTTCACACCAAACATTGCACGGATGTATTCCTCTTTTGAAGTTTCTAGCTCTTGGTATATTCCCTTAGGCGTATAAACACGAATCTGCAGCCAAAACAAAGAAGCACATTTAATATCTCTCTGTTTCTTTCAAAGAAGATATAACAGAAGTGTAACCTTCTTTCTCTACTTACCGCAGGATCTGAATGGTTGCCTGAACAAAGTGCAAAGAATAAGAGAGGCTCAGAATGGTCAAGGGAATATTCTTGATGTTCATCTCCTGTTCTGAATTTTTTCGGAATAAGTAATAACTTCAGCCACTACATATAGAAGAGAAAAAAGCTTTAGACAAAGTCACATTAACAATATTGAGTTTAGAGATACACAAGAAGGCGGCCTTACCTGGCCAGGACGAGGCATCTTGATGCGAAGAATATAACTTTGTATCGCTTCTATGCTTACCGTGCGACCTCCTATTTTGTAAGCTGGCTGGAAAATGTCAAGCAGAGACAAAGAAGAGTTGTTAGTAATATTACCTTGGAGACCAAGAAGACCAAGAAGAGTGTTAGTAACATTACCTTGGAGAGCAGTAAAAAACGCTTCCCATTGTTCTGTGGAATACCATTTACTAGAAATGTCTGCAATGGTGAAAAACGCATTGTAAGTTAGTAAACTACAGTAAAAAAGAAGACAAGAGGTTAGATCAAAAGAGCAGAGAGAAAGCTGCGTACATGCATCACAAGTGCGTTATGTATGTTAATCCAGAAGGCAAGTTTCTCTTGATGAGTGAGCTTTCTCGGATCAACACTTTCCAGTTGCTTAATAAGTAAGCTGTAAAAGTACAAACCAATGACTACCATCAGCATAAAAGTTGAGCAGAAGAACAAAAGGAAAACTCTGATAGCTGAGAATTTAAAGACTGACCTGAAGTTTCGATTCATCAAGTCAAGGTCACGTCCTTTCCTATGGTTTCGATGAATCTGTGACACTTCGATCATTGAGTTATAAGGTCCGCTAAACTCAAACTGATCATCGAAAGACGAGTTTTTCCTGAAGCTTGGACTCCACATATCATACTGGTCTTGAGGTGAAAACTCGCTTGTTGAAGATGGAGATGAACTAGGTGATGAGAAACCATGGTTTATCGATGGTGGATCTGCTAGCTTAGAGTATATAGCAGATACACATTTTATCATTTCCTCTGATAACTTGTTTGGAGTCATAAATATGTGATCTGATATCCTAGTTCCCATGTGTTCTGCAAGGCTTGCAGCATTTGATCCATTTTGTATATACTGTTGCATCAAACAAGAGTAAAGTTACAGACTTTATAAACTCTTAAGGTAAATACAAGATGATAGAACCATTTCAATGAGACTCTTACTTCATGTATGGACAATGGTTGGGAGTGGCAAGCGAATACCGAGTCTTCTGGTGGAGAGATTCGGTTCTTGTAGGTGGAACGTTGATTAAGAGAGGATTGGCAACGGCGAACACATGAATCAATGTCTTCCTTCTCAACAAAACATTGATCTTTTAGTCTATTGTCAAAGGAGAAACACCGAGAATCAATTGTTGAGTTTTCTTGATTGAACTGTCGAGCAGCAGAACCAGGTTCCTTCACTCTATTGTCAAAGGAGAAACACTGAGAATCCATTCTTGAGTTTTCTTGGTTGAATGTTCGACCAGCAGAACCAGGTTCCTTCAGTCTATTGTCAAACGAGAAACACCGAGGTTGCGTGGCTAAGCTTTCTTGTCTGCATCTAATGTTAGGAGACTCTAGTTCCTTCTCAACCAAGTGTGGACTCTTCAGTCTGTTGTCAAAGGAGAAACACCGAGATTCATCAGGTGTTGTTGAGAAGTCTAGACGTTTTCCTCTGAGAGTGGACTTAGGTGAAGTCGAGCTATGTTGTTTCGATGTTGGTGGAGATAAAGAAGATGTTTGTTGATCAAATGCTTTACGGTACAAAGATAGAAGGTACTGTTCCAAATGTGAAACTTCCAATTCCAGCACTGCGATTTCCTTGATCAATTCTGTTGGAGGCTGCAAGAAAAATATATAAACCAATTCATGAGCATGAGCTGCACAATAATATCAACATTGTGTCACCTATTTTACATAAGAAACTGATTACTTTACCTTTGGTGTTGAGTCAGCTTTGATGTCTCGAGAAGGTGTCTTATAGCCTAATGCCTTCTCTAACGCACCGCGGACATCAAACTGGTTTTGCAATCTTTTCTCAAGCTCTTGAATCTAAATGTAACCAAAGATCATAAAGAAATCAATTATGTGAATGAAACAAATGATCTTGGAGTAAAGAGAGCTACCAATATATACAAACCTCTTGCTTCAAAGAGCTCTTGAATTTTACATCCGGGGATAGATCCTTCTTCGTTTCACCGCAACGAGGTAAGTCCTGTTGATAAAAACAAAATAGTTGAGAGAAGCTAAGATTACGTTGTTCTGAAGTGAGCTTTTGAAAAAAAAAAATCATAAATCAAAATGAGAAGTTGGGTTTAAAGTTTAACTCACGAGCTTGAGGCGTTGAGAAGCATTAAGAGAACAGTCAATGCTATTCTCATCTTCAAGCTTTTTCTTTTCAGGAACAGTACAACTACAATAAGTGAAATCAAGATTCCAAGAATCAAAACCCAGAATATATATATATATATATATATAAACAAAGATTCTAAAACAGAACTAGCCAGAAACAAAACCACATTTCTATAACAAGTACATAAAAGCTTCAACCTTTTTTAGTCCTAAAACCTACAAAAGACTCAAACTTTGACCCATCCAGCAACGAAATAACTTAGCATCTGACTAAACTTAGACAACCCATGTTGTCAAATTTGAGAAATCGCTAAGAAACAAGTAACATTGAAGCTAAAAAAAAACAGAGCTAAAGAAGAAGAAAGTCTTGAAATTGACAAACCTCTTAGAACGCTTATGTCTCTGTCTCTGCATTTTCTTGTGTCTCACTAGGAATCTTCTGTAACAAAGCTCAACTTTGTGACTGATCTCAAAGAGAAGAAGAAGTAGAATGGGTTTTGACTTAAGAGAGACAGAGGAAGAAACAGAGATTTGATATTGATCTTCTCAGATTGATGAATGAATCATAAGGAAGAGAAACTAAACTCCAAGAACAGAACACACATCACTTGTCTTCTTCCACCATTGGAAACAAAAGAGAAACAAATCTGAGTTTATGAAAGCGATTATTTTTTGCTTATAAGAAAGAACATATATACGGATACGACCAAAGAGAAGTAGCAAAGATTTGATGTTTTTTTTTTTTTCTTGTGTTCTCTGTCTCACGCGCGTATACGCACAGAAGAGCAAAAAGAGTGTGGGTATAACTTTTTTGACCCTAGAGAGAAGAATCTCACATCATCACCTCACCTCTCTTAGCCTTTCTTTATCAATCTTTAAGCTTTTTGTTGTTAGGGACTTTCTCTTTTGCATTAAAAGCACAACATTTTACGTGGGATATCGATTTACGTAAAAAAATCTTTATATAATGTAAAAACTTTTTCACGAATTAATAAATATATATTGTAATTTTGGGTGAATATTTCTTATTTGTAGAAAATAATATTGTGGTCGAATAAACAATAGGTAATTATTTTAAATAAATAACGTATTTTATAATATAATTAATTAATGATACAAGAACAATACAATACTATATGGTTAATATAGAAGATAAATGAGACATTTCAAAAAAATGTATTTTTAACAAATTCTCAAAGATAAATCAAAAGTTTCATGAAAATTATAAAATGTGATGTATATATATTTATATTCTATTGCTGCAACAGAAAAATAATATCAAAACATTATAAAGAGAAACAAAAGTACTACATTAGTTCTATTTCCACAGGGTTTGTGTGTGGTATAGATTTTTTTTTTTTTGGTAATCTGTGTGTGGTATAGATTGGTAAGCTAGTAAGCTACATAATGATATATAACCGGAAATCTAATATATATATTTTTTTTTTGGTAACAATGGGAAGTAGAAATGTAATAATTTTAGGACACACACTACTTTCCAATACGACTTAGTATACATTAAAGATTAAACCCCCCAATATTTCTCTCTATAAACTCACTTAGTAAACTTTAAGGAAAACTTTTTCAACTTATTTACCCACAATATTAAACAAGTACTCATGATATTGACATATTGTAACACATGGAATTGTACAGCATTTGTTACAGCTTTGACTACACTTAGAGACTGACAAGTAAATAACCGTCCGTTACAAAAAGAAAGTTCTTTTAATCTCAAGTGTCCAAGAAACAAAGAGTTTTTAATAATTGATTATATATACTAAAAGTAAAGAAGTCAAAAAAATGAAATGGTACAAAGACAAGCCAAAGGGTAAAACAATATTCCGTTACTATTTTTGCGGTGAAACGAGAAAAAAAAAACGAAAACGAAAGGAGACAAAACTATATATTATATTATATATTTCTACTCTTTTGTCAATATTTGAACGACTTCCCAATTATCAGATTATAATATATATTGAACCTATCAAAGAAAAGTTACTCAAAAAGGTGAACACAACTGTTGTATTGTATGGGCTTGTTGGAATGTAAGTGGGAGTTGTTGAACCATCGCATTGCTCATTGTCCCGTTCTGTTCTCTTCTCCTAGCCTCATAGGATTATTAGGATCCTACGTTTTGTTTTTTGTTTTGTTTCTTTTCTTGTTACATTCTCTTAACTCTTGTACTCATTCCTAATGCTTGATTACTCAATATTATACTTAGTTTTATTTTATTTAATCTTACATATAAATTTCTGTTTTGTAAACATAAAAAATTAATGTTTTGTTTTTTTTACTCCATTATGGTCTATGTAGAGTATCATTTATTAGACTATAGATAGTTTATTTGAAATTCATCATACATATGTTTCGTTGGATATATATAGAAACATGCATTCAATCAACTAATCATATTTCAACAGATAATTAGATGATAATATAACTTGGCCGCAACATAACTTATATGGCTACTGCAAGTAGTCAACTGGATATGAGCTATGGTACCAAGTATGAGTCCAATACATAACGAAAACAAATGATTTGGATTTCTTAGAAATTTATGAGATAAGGAATAGATAAGTTTGCATCTCACTCACTGAAGTTGTTTGGTGCAGTAGGCCAACTAATTAAGATGAGATCGATTGCTAAACCAGTAAACCACTAATCAGTACATCAGTAGACATACTTAGACATTTTTATATTATTATTTATTCAAACTATCCAAACAACCACAATTCTACTTATGTCAACCTGATTTGACATTTTAATGTTCATCACTTCATTGGTCTCAATTTAATTACTTTTGCATATACACAAGGATATAAAAATAATTGAAAATTTCGTAGCCCATTGGCCATTATACACTTCGTTTGACTTTTTTGCTCACTATTTTGTAACCATCAGATACTTTATTGTCCTCAACTATTGTACTATATAAATTTATGAAGACACGAGATCACAGTAATGTGAATTAAGTGGACTGAGGCAGATTAAGATACTGTACTTACCAATATAATTATAAAACTTTCACTATTTTCTAATGTAATTACCAAAATAATTTTAAAACTTTCACTATTTTATTAATGTTTTGAGTGATCGATTTTTTTTTTTCAAAGTCGAAAATTAGTCCATACCATTTTAATTTTTTTTTCCAAGTTTTAAATTATGTAAACCGCACTTTTCCTAATTGGACCTTTCTAAAAATTTCGTCATACATAACTTCAAATTATAATGATAATATACAGTCATATAAAAACTATTTTGCTAATGGATAAATTTTCCCTCCAAATTTTTTTTTCTCCAAGACATAAAGGGAATTAAGAGACATAGGATGCTTGCTGTAAAGGGGAACTTGGAATGTTACTTTTCTTTTCTTCTTCATCTTTCATTTCACTTTCACTATTTTTTATTTTTTAAATAATTAATCTCTCAAATAATGAGATACCCGAATTGTCTTCCAGTACCAAGAAGACTATCGTTTGTCAAAGAATCCCAGGGGAAAAAAAATGTTTTAAAAGTAACCAAAAGTGACATCTCAAACCATAGGGTTTTATTATAATCCCTTTGATCATTAGTGATTTAGTGTTGTGTTATTGTTAATATAATAAAACTGACAGCTCTTGGTACTCTTTTTATCTTGATTTTCACCTGCTCTTGAAAATGATACAATCCCTAGTTTTAAAACATTTACTCGAAACCAAAAGCAAAAATTGGATCATATTTTATAGCAGTATACTATATATATATATATATACTACTCAACTTATTATAGTATCTAGTTAAACTCAGTTTTCTTGGTATATTATTAGTAGCTCATTAAGTTTATTCTTCTTTTTTTTTTTGTCAAAGGCTCATTAAGCTTATTCATCATTGTAATATATCATAGTACGAATATCACATATAAGTGTCAGGAAATTCAATCATTAATCTAATCAGGTAAAAATCATCAATAATGGGTTGAAATCGAATTCCATTAACCAGTACAATTAGCACGGTAGATCATATACCATAAAGAAATTAAAATCCAAGTTGCTAATGTTTTACCAAAAAAAAGTATATATTTGTAAATTTGTTTAATAATTTAGTTTATATATAGAGAGTATATAATCATTTTAGATGAATTTTAAAACCAAGTGGTTTAACATTTTTTTTATATACATAACTTAAGAGCTTAGATACACTTCCCATTAGGTTTTAAATTATATAGTTAGCGATTCACTTAACAAACACTATTTTAGAGAGAAAGATCCAAAACTTTCTTACATTGAGATTGAGGAAAAGGCCAAAAAGCTTGTCGATTATTATTTTAAAACTAATTGGACGTTAGTGAATTCAGAAGTGATCGTGAGATTGACCAGTTTAAATTTTGATTGTTATAATAGACTATTAGTAAATGTAAATAATTTGTGATAATCTATGCACGTTGAGCTCGGTAACAGTGTTACAACTTCTTATTTGCACGGTGTCGGGGACACAAATTACGGTAAAAATTCAAGTTTCACCACTAAACACTGTTCTTTCTTTTTCATTAAAATTAGGTTCAGATAAGATGTATAAATAAAGAAAAATTTATTTTTGTATGGAGTTTATGAAATGTGAGATCGGTGACTTTGGACTTGGTGGTGGCATGTGGAGAGCAAAGTAATGAAGAGATTTGCCAGCTGAGCGAGACAAACATGCTTTAATGAATCTTATTTAAGATGCATTTGAGCTCTGAGATTATTTATAACAAAGTAGTTCAAAAGATAAATACTTATTTATTACAAATTACCTCAAAGAAATTAATGATGCACATGAACTAGTAGTACTTATATTGGATTCCGGTTTATTAAAAAATTTTCATCGTGCCGTAAAAAATCAGTTTCTTCTAACGAGATTAGTAAAGTATACTGTATTTAATTATTCAAAAAATTATCAGGTTGATGAGATGTGGATTTATAAAATAGAAAACAAAAAAAGTTATGGGGCAGTTTGGGATAAAATAAATAAAAAGGGGGTTGAAATTAGAATCATACAAAGAATACAGGAAAAAGCTGAAATTTACAAAGGCATTTGGACAAGAGAGTCAATGCCAATCATAACTATCAAATACACTTTCAAGTTCACTTTTTGCTCACATGTTTGTAGTAACATAACACGCGCTATCACCACCACCATTTCGTTATATCCACAAAGTGATTATAATTTTTGCATTTTTTTCTACAAAACCAAGGAATTTAATACTATATGTATTTCATTTTTAGCGTGACCCATAATGCAATAATGAAGTTTGCAATTATTAATTTTGTTCTTTCATGCATCCCATGTATAGTATTAGTGACATAATCTTATGATCTCATATGCTACGAAACTAGACTAGCTAATGAGCAGTGATGATGTTTGTTTGAAATTTAAACTAACCTTGAAGGTTATGGCCTTATGGGCATTTAGCGTATACAACGATTAACCATGATTGAAATCGTTATGTGTATATTTAAGAAATTATAAATTAACAAATAGGTTTTGCGTTTGGTAACTTTTAATCAATCAGTAAAAAAATGACATTTCTTGGAATAAAAATCAAATTAATCAAGTTAATTTGTTTTAAATTTCTTCATGCTGCGTTAGTAACATTACGTCCAATGTTTTACAAGTTTGTTTAGGAAATGATTCATCTGTTTAGTTTTCGATCTATAAGTCTACTAAATTTTAGTTCCACACTCACTATATACAATCATATAATCGTACTAAAATTTATATTCTACAAATGTATGTATTTATAAAAAAATGCATAGCCTACATTCTCTGAAGTCAAAATGAAATTAAGTCAATAATTCAGAGTCAACTTCCTCCTTGCTGTCGAATATATATATATATATATGTACATATCAATTTTCAATGATTGGTATTTTTAAAGAGACGATAATTTAATATAATGTTATAAATTACGTAGGTATTTTAAAACAAGAAGAAAAATCATATCTCAATGAAACGAAAACATAAAATGCTAAAACAAATGATTGCAAGTAACCTTGGGTTGTTCCACGATTCTTACCCACTCTTACGCAAATACAATTTAGAATCATGAGAATAAAGTGACATGGGTGGTGACCTAATGTGATGGGTCCATGAAATTGTTTTATACGATATGTAACTAGTTTGGTAAACTATCCAACAAGATTTGCCATCTTTTTTGCCTATTTGTTAAACACATTATATGTTTTCACAAAATTCACCTTTTAAAAAAAGACATAGAATAGTAAATATCGTGGTAGATTTATGTAGCTTTCATATTGTACAAGTTCAAGCCCATTCTTGTGATTAACTTAACCTCTTTCTTGTAATGTCCAACATTGATCAGTAACATGGTTTCAAAGTCCAAATTTGATAGTAAGATGGTCCAAGTAGGATGGCCAAATAAGATATTCTAGGTAAAGGATATTGGTCGAGATGAGTTGAATGAATTTATCAATACGAGTTTCATATTGAAAACATTTCATGAATATGCATAAGTAGCTGGCATTAAGAAAAAAGTATGGAACTAGAACAAAAATACGAATTGTGCTCGTTTATGTTTGGTGGACAATAGACCATATATGGGCCTTAAGAAATTATTTTAGACATGGTGCATGGGCCTCTCTACAAAGAGCAAACCGAGCCCTCTGGTTTACAAAAAGTGAACTGATGCTAAGGCGTGGTGGACTACGCTGATCAGTTGTTGGGGAGGTCACACAGATTTTACTTTTGTGCTGAGACATGGTTTCCTGATTGACCGCATGCATGTCAATAGTATTATACTAGCATTTAATATAACTTGCGTTGATCATTAACTGTTTTATTTTATTTGCAATAGATTAAACCCCAAAAACTCAAACAAAATAGTCGTCATACAAAAAAAATTTAGTAGCCTAGCTGGGCTAGCTAGAATTCGTCCTTTCGTTCTCTACTTGTATGCAGACAAAACCCTATAATACAATAAAAGGAGATTACCGCGAATTTGCCGAATATATTTCAGAAAAAATGACACCAAATATATATAAACATTCTGGATCATTTTTCAGTACACTTAAATCAGTTTTCTTTCTAATTAATAAGTTAAAAAAACTTAAAATATTAGAGAAAAAACTGACTTATGGTTTCAAACTCTTCGTAAAAATTATAAAATGAAACTCTTCTTAAACACAAAAGTAAAGTCTAGTTTTTTTTTTTGTGACACATAAGGAAGAATCATCAAATTGACAAAAAAGCACACAACATTAGTAAGTAATATATTAGTAACAATATATTCATAAAATTTGTTTAATTATATAAAAATCATTTTTCAATGTAGTATAATTGTGACACCCCAATTTTAGAGACTTGAGCAGAAGTTTAAAAGAATTGATTTGGTAACCTATGTTACCAAATTACACTTATCTCTTCGGTCAAAGATCTTGAGAGAATTCCAGAGTTAAACGTGATTATATATGCTGGAGTAATTTCTTGATGGGTGGGAAAAATGTTATGGTGATCTGTAGGAACGGTAAACAAGTCTTTAAAACCTTCTGAACGTAGTAAACTGGTCATCAGATATGGTTGGATGTACATGCTAAGAGTAGACATAGATCCACTAAAAATGGTGGATCCATGGACTGGAAGTGGACATAGAACCATTAAGAAGTGGCGGTCGGGACGTTACATATTACATTACTATATAATATAATACGTTATTTATGCGCTCTAAACAGACGTTTCTTTTCTTGGTGTCAAAATTGTCATTCTGGATTTGCATGTTCGACTACTGTATCTTAAAAAAACTCAATAATTGATGGTTATTTATACCTAAAATTTTTATTTTATTATTAATTTAAATTGCATCAATTTTGTTTGAATTCTCGGTTCATTTGAACATTTTTCTATAAACTAAGTGACTTAAACATTAATTGTTTTTTTCCTTTTCTTGAAAGACATAAAAACAAGATTTCTAACAACTTTCAATTCTTACTATATTGCGTAAATTTTCGATAAACTCAATAAAGATCCAGAGAATCTAAAAAAATACCTTTTTTACAATACCACATTTCAAAAATGATTTTTTCTATTAAACCTTATCAAAAATATTTCTAAAAATTTGAGATTAATCCAAATATGTGTGTAAACTTATAAACATATACACAAACTACATTTATATATGTGTAAAATCTTATAAATACCATATAAATAATTTATAAATACCTTACAAATACGTTATGAATACCTTTAAAGTTTTTATAAATGCTTAATAAAACCTCATAAAATTTTATTAAACTAGAATTATAAATTATAATTTTACTATCACTATATAATATTTTTACATGTCTGTGCCAATGTTATTGCAAAAAGAGCATCTAGATGGCTTGAATTGAGTGTGGTACCAACGAAACAAAATATTGATATTGAGTAGATATCTAATGAGTTTGATAGATAGACATAGTGAGTTAGTGACAAACTTTTTCAGCCAACAACTAATTTTTTTTTAAGAAATAGTTTTCTCATTATTATCGTTTTATTAATACAGTATATAATATTTGCTGACCCATTTTTCCCAAAATGCAAATTACATTTATCTTTAAGGGTGACGATTTAATTTGGTTTGTCCTTGACAGCTAATATAAATATATAATGATTAACAAAAACCAAACTCATTCACATACATACATATTGAAACGTATACCTTTTTTTTTTTTTTAATCTTATCTTTTTAATCTTACACTGTAATCCAATTTATAACCACACACCAATAACAGGTATCCCTAGAAATGTATCTTCCCTTTTCTGACATTGTGGCCATGGTACATCCCCAAATAGAGATGCCCAAGTCCCAAGACCTATAAATCGTCACAATTCCAGAAGAGAAGAATCACATCCAAGAACAAAAACATATATAGATCTTAAACTCGTAGATTCAACCTCCTGAAGTCTCTCTCTCCAATTTGCATCCATCACATAATCATTAAGGTATGACCTTCCATGCCCAAAGTCCAATCCTTAGTGTAAAATCATTTACTGTGCTTCGAGTCCTGTGTAGTTATGTCACATACATGATGCGTTCACTTTGCTTTATACTTCTTTCATTATCGTTTGGTTCCTCTGCGATCAGTTTGTCTCTGATTTTGACATGCCTGTTAGGCTTTTACCATGTGTGGCCGAACAAGTTAATACTGTCACTGTATTACATGACCTCTAAGTTAGATCTCTATGCGAAAGCTTGTTTGGGCACCTTGGATGTGACCCTGTAACTTTTTCCTTTTGAGTCTTAACTGTCTAGTGATAAAGCATCAAATTCTTTATTTATTAATGGTGAGCTAATTTCAAACTTTGAACACAGAAATCCAAGTTAACAAAGCTTTTTTAATAGATCTCAGACCTGTATCTTTTTAACTTTAATGTATTTGTTGATTATTTTTTTTTTAAACAAATTCAACATCTTTTCTTTAAACATCACTGCAACAAGCATTCTTATTTTTCTTCTTCGGTATTATTTTTGTTTTAAAATATATATATTTACCATGATAGAAAAATTATGGATCCGCCACTATTAAGTTGTTTCATAAAAATTCACGAAACTTCCTATAATTTTAAGAACTTTTTTTAAATTTTGTTTTAAAAGTTTTGGAAAACCCTTTAATACGGTATTTTAACGTGATTTATACTATATAAATTTATTAGTTTTTTTTTATTTTTCATGAACGATATTTACTATCTTAAGTAATTGTTTTCGAAAAGCATTCAATCATATACACTATCTTAAGTAATAACAAAATTTCCTAACTTGTGCGACCGATTCCATCATAATTCGAATCCATCAAGTCGCGTTATCCTGCAGTAGAGTTTGGCTATAGATCGAGCCGTGTCGATTGAATGATTATAAAAAAAAAAAAATTCCTAACATATTATCATTAAAATTAAAATCCTTTTATTTTCTCATAGTAATCCTTTTATTTAATATAAAATTATTTTTTTTATGGACAAAAAAAGGGAAAAAAAAATACAGCCAAATTGACCCATTTTCTAAAAATCCAAATTACTCTTTAAAAGGTAACAATAAATTTTGTTTTGACACTGACAGCTAACATAACCATTAACAAAAACCACCACACCCCAATTAACTCAGCCTTCTTTATATACTATTATATAATAAAGTTCATATATACATACATAGACGATAGACCTACACACCATACACATAGTTTGTCCTCCCGAGTATATATTTTTAAAAATCTACTAATTCAATTTATAAACCACACACACAGAGAGAAATAATAATTATCCCCTAGAGAGCATTAGAAAAGTTATCTTCGTTATTTTCGACATATCAGGCCATGGTACATGCCCAAATACCGATGCCATCGACCAATAAAACTTTCGATTTTAAAAAAAACCCTTTCTCTATTCTCTAATTTTGCATCGCACCCACACCACAACACACAGATCAATCAATAAGGTGTGTAATACAAACCTTCCCCCATGCCCAAAATCCAAATCTCTTATGCTATATATATATATATATAAGAAAAAAGAACCCGTATTATTATTAATATTACTATGTCACATACATGATGTGTTGTTGTTCCGTTCCCACTTTTATAATTATCTTTTTTTTTTTTTTTTTTTTTTTTGTTGGTTTGGTTCTTCTTCCGTGACCTAGCCTTTGATTCCGCCATGTCTGTTTCTATGTGTATCCTAACAAGTTATTGTGTTACCTGACCTTTCTCTTATAGTTTTATTTATTTATTAGTAATTAGATTTGTTTTGTGCATTTTAACATTTTTTTTGGTCACCCTCTCACCACACACCTGGGTTTGTTGTTGATAGGTCATGTTATTGATCTTCGAATTGGTACTTGATCCCCATCTATGGACCAACCTTTTTTATACATATCTCTAATAATCCCATATTGGGTTTTTATCAATTCTTGTAGAATTCAGGGTTTTAGTTTACTTCGTAAGATCTGAATTGTTAGATTAACAATTGTGATTAATATTAGTAGTACCAAACAATGTTCATGTAATAATTGACCTTTGTATGTCTGAAAATTTCTTTTCTTGCCTTATTAGAAATTTTCTTATGGTTAAATTTGATTAGGAAAGCAATTGATATTGAGTTATGTGTTTGATTATTATTATATTTGGTTTTCTCCTCTGTTCTTATTGCAGAATTGTGTGATTTTTATCAAGTCCTGGGTTTAAACAAGTGAAATTACCAAGTGGTGATTTATGGAAGCTGAAATGGATGAATTGGTTCTTGACGTGGATGTTGAGGAAGCAACAGAAATGGATGAATTGGTGAAATCTGAGCTGGAGGATGATGTAAACGCGGTGAAGCCTAGTACTGATTCAGTTACCGGTAATAGTGGCGAGGCCGAAGGCGAGTCATCTCCTTCTGAGCCTAAATGGTTACAACAAGATGAACCTATTGCTTTGTGGGTGAAGGTAATAATGATACATTTTTATAGCTCTCAGAGTTTGTAATCTTTGAAAAGTTTTTTTCATATGGTTAATGTTTTGGTGTTGTAGTGGAGAGGGAAATGGCAGGCTGGAATCAGATGTGCCAAAGCTGATTGGCCATTGTCGACATTGAGAGGGAAACCAACTCATGGTAGAAAAAAGTATTGTGTGATTTTTTTCCCGCATACGAAGAACCACTCATGGGCTGATATGCAGCTTGTTCGATCCATCAATGAGTTTCCTGATCCTATTGCTTATAAGTCACACAAAGTTGGACTTAAGTTGGTTAAAGATTTAACTGCTGCTCGACGCTATATCATGCGCAAACTTACTGTAGGCATGTTCAATATAGTTGACCAGTTCCCCTTGGAGGTATATACACTGGAATATAACTATTTTTAATATACCAAATGATTTAGATTGCATTTGATCATGATATTTTTGATGTTGCAGGTTGTAGCTGAAGGAGCTAGAGATATAATAATCTGGAAAGAATTTGCAATGGGGGCTACTAGAAGTACAAGTTATCATGATCTTGGAATAATGCTTGTGAAGCTTCATAGTGTAAGCTTTATTCTCTCTTTGCTGTTAGAGTTTAAGAGTGTTTTTTTTTGTTTGATTCTTGTATAATCATGTCTCGGCTTTGTATAACGTTTGTTCAGATGATTTTGCAACAATACATGGATCCGGTTTGGCTTGAGAACTCATTTCCTTTGTGGGTACAAAAATGTAACAATGCAGTGAATGCCGAGAGTATTGAATTGCTGAATGAGGTAATGGCTTCACCAGAGGCTGATTGTGTATTGTTCAGACATGTTTTTTTGGTAACTAAGTTCACTTTATACTTGTTGTGTGTTTAGGAGTTTGAGAATTGTATCAAGTGGAATGAAGTGAAATCACTTTCTGAGACGCCAGTGCTACCAATGGTGTTGTCAGAATGGAAAACGTGGAAGCATGACATTGCGAAATGGTTCTCAATATCTCGCCGTAGTGTTGGCGAGATAGCACAGCAGAATGGTGAAAGCGTGTTTAACTCGGATGTCCAGGCTAGCCGTAAAAGACCAAAACTTGAGATCCGACGTGCAGAGGCAACCAATGCATCACTGATTGCTACTGAAGCTTCACCACTAGAATTGACTGCAACTGTTTCGGAAACTTTTGGTTCTCGAGGCAACGCAAATACTCCTGAGGTGGTGAAAGAAGAAAACCAGATAACGAATGCACCAACGAATGGTTTGGACCTATGGGATGGCATTGTTGTTGAAGCGAATGGTTCACAGCTTATGAAAACAAAAGAAGTTAATGGACTGTCTCACCCACAAGACCTACTACACATCAACGAACCAGTTCTGAAGAAACCATTTGGTTCGGGAAATAAGAGTCAGCAATGCACAGCTTTCATTGAATCAAAAGGAAGGCAATGTGTGAGGTGGGCTAATGAAGGTGATGTATATTGTTGTGTGCATTTAGCTTCTCGTTTCACCACCAAATCTACGAAGAACGAGGGCTCTCCTGCAGTTGAGGCACCAATGTGCGGAGGCATTACTGTTCTTGGTACCAAATGCAAGCACCGATCTCTACCCGGTTTGTTGTTCTGCAAGAAACACCGCCCTCAAACAGGGATAGAGAAACCTGATAATTCTTTATCTCTTCCGGCCAAAAGAAAGGTAGCGGAAATCATGTCAGACTTCGAAACGAATCAATGTCAAGATTTGGTGCCCTTTGGAGAACCAGAAGGTCCATCTTTCGAGAAACATGAGCCCCATGGAGCCACAAGCTTCACTGAGATGTTTGAACATTGTAGCCAAGAGGATAACTTGTGTGTAGGTTCTTGCTCAGAAAACAGTTATGTTACTTGCAGTGAGTTCTCAACGAAGCACTCATTGTACTGTGAACAGCACCTTCCTAACTGGCTCAAGCGTGCAAGGAATGGTAAGAGTCGAATCATATCGAAGGAAGTGTTTATAGATCTCTTAAGGGGTTGTTTATCGCGTGAGGAAAAATTGGCTCTACATCAAGCTTGTGATATTTTCTACAAGCTCTTCAAAAGTGTCTTATCCTTAAGAAACTCTGTCCCAATGGAAGTACAACTTGATTGGGCGAAAGCAGAAGCTTCAAGAAACGCTGACGCTGGAATTGGGGAGTTCTTGATGAAGTTAGTATCCTATGAAAGGGAGAGATTAACTAGGATATGGGGTTTCGGTGCTGGTGATGATGAAGAAGATGCATCATTATTATATGATACATATGCCTGTGGTGATGATGATAATGGAGAAGAATCTACTGACAAAGATAAATGGTCCTTTAGTGGATTTGCTTGTGCTATTTGCTTAGATTCTTTTGTGAACAGAAAGCTTTTGGAAAGTCATGTGGAGGAGAGACATCATGTGCAGTTTGCGGAAAAGTGTATGCTTCTTCAGTGTATTCCTTGTGGCAGTCATTTTGGAGATAAAGATCAGTTGCTATTACATGTGCAAGCTGTGCATCCTTCTGAGTGCAAATCGCTAACCGTTGTCTCTGAGTGCAACTTGACTAATGATGAGTCTTCTCAGCAACCTGAAGCAGGCAGTTCACAAATTGTGTTGAGCCAAAACAGCGAGAGTGCAAGCGGCGTACATAAATTTGTTTGCAAGTTCTGTGGGATGAAATTCAATTTATTACCTGACCTTGGCCGTCATCATCAAGCTGAACACATGGGACCGAACCTAGTTGGCTCTCGTGGTCCAAAGAAAGGATTAAGGTTTAATACCTACAGGATGAAATCTGGTAGGCTTAGTCGTCCGAATAAGTTCAAGAAAAGTCTTGGAGCAGTCTCATATAGGATTAGAAACCGGGCTGGTGTAAATATGAAGAGGAGGATACAAGGTTCGAAATCTCTCGGCACGGAAGGAAACACTGGAGTATCATCGCCGCTTCCGAGCGATAGTAGAAACGTTGATGGCACAACAGATGCTCATTGCTCTGTGGTTTCGAATATATTGTTGTCAAAGGTTCAGAAAGCGAAACATCGCCCTAATAACCTCGATATCTTGTCTGCTGCTCGATCAGCTTGCTGTAGGGTGAGCCTTGAGAACTCTTTGGAGGCTAAATTCGGGAATTTGCCTGAGCGGATATATCTCAAGGCAGCAAAACTTTGCGGTGAGCAAGGTGTACAAGTGCAATGGCATCAGGAAGGATACATATGCTCTAACGGATGTAAGTCTGTTAAAGACCAAAATCTTCTACGTCCCGTGATCCCGAGACAAGAGAATGATCGATTTGGGGTAGCTATGGAAGCTGGAGAACATTCTAATTCTGAGTTGGAACTGGATGAGTGTCATTGTATCATGGAGGCTCATCATTTTAGTAAGAGACCGTTTGGAAATACTACCGTTTTGTGCAACGACTTAAGCTGTGGTAAGGAAGCTGTTCCAATTTGTGTCGTCGATGATGGTCTTTTGAATTCCGAAAAGCCGCAAGAGAAGCCTTGGGAAAGCTTTATTTATGTTACAAAATCAATACTTCATCCGTCAATGGATCTCGTGAAGGAGGTATCATTACTTGTTGTAGCTTTGTCGTATCCTTGAAACAGAATTGTGACTCCATGTTGTAACTTTGTTCTTTTGTCCGCTGTTTATGATGCAGAATCTGCAGCTCAGGTGTGGATGTCGCAGTTCAGTGTGCACGCCTGTAACTTGTGATCACGTATACCTTTTCAGTAACGATTTTGAGGACGCTAGAGACATATATGGAAAACCCATGAGGTTTAGATTCCCATATGATGACAAACAACGGATCATTTTGGAGGTAATCTTGTTACTACTTGACATCATATTCGTTGGTCCTCTTTTCTCTGGCATAACATCACATGATTTTTGTTGTCAATTCTGAAAATGTTACAGGAAGGTTATCCTGTTTATGAATGCAATGAGTTCTGTGGATGCTCAAGAACATGTCAGAATCGGGTTTTGCAGAATGGAGTTCACGTTAAACTAGAAGTGTTTAGAACTGAAAGCAAGGTGTGATCCTTTTACAGTCATTGTCGTTTTATCCATCTCTCTTACTTCAATTCCGATATCCATGACTTGGTTGATCCACAGGGATGGGGATTGAGAGCTTGTGAACATATACTGCGTGGCACATTTGTTTGTGAATACATTGGGGAGGTTATTGATCAGGAAGAAGCAAACAAGAGACGAAACCAGTACGTAGCATTTTTGATGATATTTTTAGCCTTTTTTTACGTAGCAAAACTTAAAATCCTGCCATTGATTTCATAGGTATGGAAAAGAAGGTTGCAGCTACATACAACAAATTGATGCTAATATGAACGATATCGGTAGATTGATCGAAGGAGAGTCCGATTATGTTATTGATGCTACTACCCATGGCAACATCGCTCGATACATCAATCACAGGTGTGTAAAACAAAACTAAAACTTTTGCATTATACTACTACTACATAGACTGTTGATTTTGTAATCTGGTTTCATCTCTAGCTGCTCGCCAAATCTCGTTAATCACCAAGTTATTGTGGATAGCATGGAATCCCCGCTGGCTCATATCGGTCTATATGCCAGTATGGATGTAAGGCTCTTCTTCTTTCTTGCTTGAAAGAAGTATCAAAGTGTTGAACTGAACTGATTCTTTGTTATGCGTGTAAAACAGATAGCTGCAGGAGAAGAGATCACTCGAGACTATGGTCGCAGACTGGTAACATCTGGACAAGAAACTGAGCATCCTTGTCGTTGTAAAGCAACTAACTGCAGAGGTAGTTTATTGTGTTAGATTTTGGTTCCTAGGAACATTCTTTGCAGATTTGTTTTAATAAGTTTCCTTCAGACTTTTTTTTTGACCTTTTTTCCCATTGAACCTGTAGACAGCTTTGGTTTATTCATTCTGTTTAGTTTCCTTCAAGCTTTTACCTTTTTTTCTCTCCATGGAATCTTTGATCAAATCTTGATTTCTCCTTTCATAACTGTGAAGAACCAAAAGGGAAGTCCATAGCCAAAGATTACTATTGCAAGCATACCTGAAATCATTAAGAACCAATCAAAGTTTGAAACTTTTTCTAAAGATTGGAATCTTTCTTCTTCTTGTTCTTACCAAAGTCAATGGGTTTTGTGGAAGAAGCTTGTAGTTGCAGAACCATTGAAGCTACGACCAAACCACTTCCAATCTTCTCTCTAACCACTCTATGAGTAAGATCCAAAGACAAGACTCCAACTTTCTCTGTTATGACATCCTCTGCAACAACTTTAACTAACAAGAACAGACCCAAGCCTAAAGCTGTTCTCACCATCATTTGTTTGATTCTTCTCGACTTAGATATTCTTCTTTTGCAGTTGATCAGATTAATTAAACATGCAAGTGTGTATAGAGGAAACCAGAAGTACCAATCTACAGAAACACAAACAAAAAATGAAAGTTTACATAATCTTGTTAAAGAGATCATAGACGAAGTAAAAAACAAGTTTTATTTTTTTGAGTACCAGGATCATTAAGCTGGACAGATGCAGAATAAGCAAACAAAAATGCCATTAGCAGACAGCAAAATCTAAACAGGTTTCTGGGTTTTGTCATATCTTCCTTAAGATTTCTGGATCTTTAAACTCAGATCAAACTTAGATCGTAGCCTCGTATGGTATGACTTATGAGATACTTCTGACGCGTCTGCTTAAATCATATATCGATAACCGACACAGAACCTAAAAACCCGGTTCTTTGGTATGTTTCGGTTCTCGTTGATGATTGTCCCAGAAAGCCCATAGGATTTTTCTCTGTTTCTTTCGCAATAGTTTGGCTTCAAATTTGTCTCCAATATTTAAGTTTCTTTAAAATAAATTAAAATTGACTTTCTTTTTTCCTATTTCAAAAGAAAATATTATAAGTATAAATATTGTCTCTATTTTATTATTAGTAATAATACTCTTAATTTTCTAAATTTATAAATTTTATTCATTTATTTTACAATAAGCAAATAATTCATCAAATTTTATCTAAATTAACATTATTATAAATAATATCACATTGCATAACACTAAGTCACTAATAAAATAAAATATCTATTGATAATGTAATTGTAGACATATACTTTTTCCAAAAATAATCAATTAATGCATTTGTAGTGAAAAATTATTAAAATCACGTATTTTATGGATTTGCCATTTTTGAACATTTATGTCATCGTGAAGAAATGACAAACTCATAATTGATTCATTACAAAAAATGGTAAGATCAATTTCAAATTAAAAATTCTACAAAACATAGAAATATTTCGTTAATCTCAAAATGATATATGTAAAGATTTATATCCATAATCAATTAAAAAAAAAAAGAATTGTGTCCTAATTCAAAATCATAACAATCCTTCAACATCTTGTAGAATAACGCTAATTCACTTGAATTTCATACAACATAAGTTCAATTTCAATGTGTGACATTTTACTTGTAAATAATTTTAGTTTTAACTTGGATGAATTTTTTTACATTTTCTTCTGATGGTGTGCAATTATGTGAATAAATTACCATTTTTGGTAATGAATCAAATAAAATGTAGATGTATAATATATGAATACTATATTACCATTTTTTGTAATGAATCAATTATGAGTTTGTAATATATGGTAGACTCATAATTGATTCATTACAAAAAAATGACAAATTCATTACAAGCCACGACGTATTTGGCAGTGTGCAATTATGTGAATATATGTATATGTATAGTTTTGCACACTACCAAATAAAATGTAGATGTAATCATTTATAATACATGAATTCACAATTCACATAACATGGAGATAAGACAACAAAAAGATACGGGCCTATCCTTTCTAATTAATTATTCCAACAGTGCACCATCACTGTTCTCCTAATATTTTAACAAGTGCTCAGTATGATCATATATTCCAAACAAATGAAAATTCCCAAAAATAGACTAAGTTCGACATTTAGGCATATGTTCATAAGTAATTATGTATGTGAGGTCGAGAATATAAACAATTTTGATACGATTGGTTTTAGTGAGGGGACCTATTAATTTGGTCATAAAAATATGGTTGTATGTGATGGGGTACTCATCGGATTCGGCGATCGCTAAATTCTGTAATGCCATGGCCCCAAAGCCCAGTACCATTCAAATGGGACCGACCTCTCTTCTCATTCTTAGACCGGAGAAAGTCGTAGGACCCCAACCCCCACAAGTTGGTTTAATCTTCTTCTATTCCAATCCATTCAATTCTAATTGCTAGAACTGAAGCACGATATGAAATTTAAGTGTTTCGAACCCCAAAAAGATCTTCTATGAAAAGAATGTAAGATATTTATACTGAATATAAATTTGGACACGTAATTTGACCTAATTTAGTGAAAAATTTGGTCGAGAATTGCAAGTGTAGATGAAGGTACTCAGGGAGAGATTACTGATGAACATCAACCATTAATTATTTGTCATATTTTTCAAATTCCCTATATAATAAAACGGAAGTTTACAACCTTTTTTTATATACTATATAATTTTTATAAATTGATTACAAAATAGGTTATACATTAAATATAGGTTGGTTACAAAAAAACGTTATAGATTAATTGGTGAATTTGTGGGCTATATGAATACACTTCAAAATATCCCAAAGAATCTTCTTAAAGAGAATATTTCAATGATTTATTACAATTTCGTAAATAAAATCTTTAGTATTCCATGTATTGTTACAAAATATATACTATTAGGCATAAAAATATATTTTTAGGCGTAAAAAGGAATAAAATCTTGGCAATTTATCACACTTAATCGTGATTTCTGAGATCTTATTGTGCAACTGAAAATAAAATCTTACCTAAACACGGGTCATATTAAAAAACTTTCACCAAACATGTTCAAAAATTAAAATAAAAACAAACAACAAACATAATAATTTCTCATAAATAAAATTAGAAAATTAACAATATAAAACTTACAAAATATGTATTTTTTCAAGTAATTATATTTAGCATATAATTTTATTTGATAATGTTTTATCCAAAAAACTATTAAAAATAATCATATAAATGATATTTTATTAAAAAATTATAATATAAATAAAAGAAATTTCAACCCGTGCTCTAGCACGGGTCCTAATCTAGTGCTGTTTTGATTAAGTAACGTCACACTTTTTCTCTTATAATGTTTTTACTCTTTCATCAGATTTTTCTCAATTATTTGAGTGTCTAACCGAGCCCCGAATAACTATCTATCGGTTCAGTAAACCGGTTTGATATATTGTCAAATTATGTGTCTAAACCGACTTTAAAACCACAAAATGAACATACTGTAATTATTATTCATAAAATGTGATTTATACTAGAAAATAACATGTGTATTTTTTTTTTGTGATTCAAGTAAATAGTTGACGTGATATAATGTAACGTTGTATGTCGTCCGAGAAAATAGTATGTTAACTAAATTAAGACCCGTGCTAGAACACATGTTGAAATTCATTTTATTTACATTGTAATTTTTTTATAAAATATAATTTATGTGATTATTTTTAAAAGTTTTTTTGGATAAAATATTATGCAATAAAATTATATGCTAAATATGATGACATGAAAAGACACTTCTTTTGTAAGTTTTATATTGTTAATGATTCTAGATAAGTACCGTGCTATTACACTGGTTAAATTTTATTTTATACAAAATTTTGTATATTTTCTGTTTTAATTAATATGTTGTATTGGTTTATGTACGTGAAGTTATGTATATTCTACATCATGACTCGAATGTCATTATAAGACATAATTTTGTGAATTTGGTTTTTAAAAAGTGAGTTATTATATTATGAGTAATTTAATATATTGTTATACTTTTTTGTTTTAATATACTTGGTTTTTTTAAATTCTTGCATATTATAGTGACATATTATTGACATTGCTATAACAAACCAATTTAGAGTGTTTATAGTTTCTAACTTTAATATCAAGTTTCAATATTTTAAAAATATTTCAAAATAAATTATCTAAAGTTTCTTATATTATATAAAATTATAAAATTCAACATAAAAGTATGAAATTGAATTTAAATATTCAAATTTTGACCCGTTACTCAGTAAATTTTTTAATTCAATAGATATTATTTTTAAAGAATAACATTAATAAAAATTGAATATTTTATAGATTGAATCATTTATATTTGTTTTTAAAAATTCAACTTATGGTATATCCGGAAATAAAACTATTTTTTAATTATAAGAAATAATATGATAATTTATTTGTTTCACAAAATAGACTCATATATAAAAATAAAAGGTGAAGTATAATATTAACAAATTAATATGTTAAGTTAGATATCAAAGGATTTTATTTGATGAATAATTTAATAAAGAAAATTAATATGGTAAGTTAGATGATATCAAATGATTTTTTAGAATATTTCTATAAGATTTTTGGAAACAATAAATCCAGACTATACAAATAATATAAAACTTAATCTATAACATATTTGTAACCAACTTATTAAAATCATATTTGTACTTCCGTTTTATTATATAGGGAATTGTTGTTAAAAAATTGGGTGAAATATATGTTATTTAGAACAAAATAATGATAAATGAACAAATCATTTTTATTTGATATCTTTTTAAATTTTAAGCAAATGTGAGGCTAAAATTTGGGTACCTAGCTAGTCTATAGTTTCCATATATAAGTAATAATTAAATTATTTCTATAGATGAAATAAGAAGCATAGATGAAGAAAAAGATAGTTTGTTAGAAATATATAATACAAATTACGGAAATGAGTTTCATCATAACTCACACTTAACAGTTTTTAACAAATAATCAAACTTTTTTTTTGTCAACCAAACATTAATAGTTAAAAAATAACTTCACGGTTGGTTGCCCAAACCGGGGGGAAAGAGTTTACAAATGAAAGTTCAGAAGGTAAAGATCTTGAAGAACGAGCAAGACAATCAACCCTCTCGTTTGATGAACGCGGTATCATGGTAAGAGTGAAAGATAGAAAGGAAGATCTGAGAAAGCTGAAATTGTCCAACAGATTGGAAAAGGCGGATCATTTGTCTGGAGATTGCACCATCGCCACTAACTCTGCACAGTCCGACTCAAAAGATTGACAGTCAACACCAACCGCCATGAGAGATTCCATAGCCCAAATCAATGCATATAACTCCGAGTGTAGGGGTGAAGGACTTTGTCTCTGACATCATGCTCCCAAAAGTAATGTCGTATCCGCACTATTACAATACCACCAACCCAAGCCCGTAAAAATGTCTGAAGCCTTCCAGGATCCATCAACCAGACAACGGGAAGAAGGTTCTTAGACTTCCCTAGTTGACGAAGGAGCCAATACTCCCGCAGAAAAAAGCCTTAGCTTCCTCCCATAACAGTTTATCATTCGCCGCTTGATAAATAATATCGATTGGTTCCATCTCTAACCCTGAATTTTTTTTTATTTATATCCTTCCAAATTGACCATAAAACCCAAGGTAATGTAACCGATATCCGAGAAAAATAATCAAACTTTTCATCCAAAAACATTAAAACAGAATCGATAATTTTTCAAAACTGTTAATTATTTATACTTGTTTTTATTTATAATTAAGAGAATAGCCCAATCAATAGCTTTATTTAACCCAAAAAAATAAAACAAAAATAGTACGCAGCGTTCTTTGTATATATATGTGGAAATCACAGAATGTGCTAACGTTTTCAAGGCCAGCTTAACCACTAATTCACATGGAAAATGTAAAATTTCAAGAGATTAACTATATATATATATATATTAATACATATCAAAAATAATGTATGCATGACAGAAAGTTCCACCATGCGATGCGTGCAGTATAAATTATAAACATGACATTGACACAGAGACTGTCAATGTATTCGACAGCACATATATACAAACGCTTGCGTATGGATCATTAAAAGGCAGAGGCCCTCCAGTATTAAAATCAAGAATCTTACACTCATGCATATTTGATTTTCTTGTCACGTTCAGATCTGCATTGATATTTTCCTTTTTACAAAGGACAAAAGAAATTGTTATATTGTATTTTTGTATACCAGCCAAAAAATAATATTGAATTAAATCATAAATCAGTATATGAAAATTTTCCATTTTAAATAATGTTCTTTTATAAGAGTATGGTAGATATTGGACAGTGGTCAGACAAGAAGGGTTAAAAATTGGACCACTAAAATAGGAATAAATGTATTTAGGCTTCTAATGGCAACATGTGCAACAGCTGCGAAAGAAATGATTTGCAGTTTTAATTCTAACTATATGTATATATATATATATATATATATACACACAAATATTTTTATCAAATCATTACTTTTTTGTTTGGTAAAATATTTTTAACTTGGTATACATTACCTTTGTTTAGTCATTAAAACACACAAAAAAAAAACACACACACACACACACAAAACGGAATAGTTTAAGAACGAAAATTATTTCACTAAATCATTACTATATGTTCAAGTGTAATTGTTGTCTTGTTGTCATTTTCATTTACTTCAACGACCGCTGAAGTTAAATAAAGTGCACAGTATAAGGAATGATCGTAGTGTTTGACAAAAAAAAAAAAAAAAAAAAAAGAAAAAAAAAAGGAATGATCGTAGTAATCAGGATCGAACACAAGTAGAATCAATCAACCTCCTAGGCCTAAGTAAAAGAGAACTACTTTTTAAGAGTGAGGAACAAAAAAACAAGATTAAGGGTAAAACATGTGTATTTTTGTGTGATTATAAACTAAAGGTGAGACTTAAGAAACTATATACACTAGAACCCCAAATTTTATTTAACCTCTCATTTCCAGAAATTCATTATATATTTGGAATTAGGTGACACGTAGATGTTCTTGTTTACAAAAATTATTGAAGTAACTTTTAAGGGAACCCTTTTAGAAATAAATTAAGTAACAAGTCCCTATTTTATAATTTTTTTTTTAAAAGCAATGTGTAGCACCATGACAATGAGCTTAAATGCCCCTTTGTGGAAACAAAACGTCTCTGTCTCGATTGAGATAGCCCCAATATGACAAGTAACCAAACCTTTGGAGTTCTAGGGAAACAATAATATCTTCATCGAACAATATTATTGTTTCTATTTAAACAAGATGTCACGTTTTAAAGTTTAAACTATAAATATAAAAATAATGCATTTGTTAATACGTCGATAGTGCACCAAATATATTTTGTTGCCATTACTAAATTAAGGAGTACATAGTTGTAGTAAGTAGGGATTAGTTGAGAGATGATTACATTGATTAAACAAGCAAAGTGATTAGACTTAAATGGAACATTGGCACTTTCCTACGACTGTTATCGTTTATTAGTAAAACCAAATGGAAGAATCCAATAAATGCTATATCACAAAATTTAGTTTTAGAAACACCAAAAAAATTACAGAAACATAATAATATCAATTTCAAAGAAGAATATAATAAAATATGTGCATAATTGTATATATAGTATAACTTTGGTGGCTAGCTTGGATAATACTTGAGATATGTATCTCTCTTCTTCTTACGACAGAAAAGACAGAAAAAAAATGAAAAGAAATTTATAAGTATGTGAAGAGACTAAAAACATATATAGATAAACCAAAAAATGTATTCACTATAATTTGGATTAATAAATTTGAGAAACGACGAAGACTAAAAATCTCCAAAGTCTCTAACGGAGAAAGAAGTGTTCTTATCAGGAATATTGCCAGAGTGGCGTAGACCAAGCGTAAGTGACACGTCACCAGGCTGTTTGGTGCCGAATCTTATGGCGTTCACACCACCACCACCATCGTCAACGTGGAAGTCACTGACGTCTTGCTGACACGTGGTGACGGTGAAGGCGTCTGAGCGGCCGTGAGAAGCGGCGGCGACGGAAGGGAGGAGGAATGAAGAGTCGCTATCGTGATGTGTCGATGTCATCGTCGTTGGAGTTTGTGCGGTTATGACAGTGAAGTTGTTTTCATTGTTGTTGGGTTTCGTGTCGTTGTTGTTTGTTTCTTGCTGTCTTCTTTGTTGTTGATTTTCATTTTCTTCCGCTTCTTCTTCTCTTTCTTTTGCTTCTTGTTGATACATCTCTTCAACCATTGGTTTCCATAGACGAACCCTAGCATTTATGAACCAATTTGACACCTGAAAATTGAACAAAATTAATCAAAATTGTCATTAATATCCATGCAAAAAGGTTAACTTTTAGTATTTTTTACTTATTTTGATTAATGTATTTTACAAGATTAACATTTTACAACGACACTTATTTTAAATCAGAAAGAATGTCAAAACACAATTTGAAAGGGATGTGAACTATAATGGATAGATAAGCCAAGTGTATTAAATTTGGGATGTACATAATAGTAGAAAGACTGTGAAATGAAAGCTAGTACTGTCTTTGTGCTGAGTATTTACGTCTCTCTCTCTCTCTCTCCTATGTTTTGTATACTTGTGTGTGTGTGTGCGCGTATGATGTATTAAATGTAAAAAAACGAAACCCAAGAAAAATGATTTCATCATATTCAAAATCCATGCAAGAGAAATAAACATGAGGCCACGATCATGTCAGATTTTGCATGATGAAATGATTGATATATATGGTAAATTGTGAATTAATTGCAACATGTAAATGAATAATTAAAAGGGTTCTTGTATATGATCAGTATTAAACATAAATATGTATCTATACAGATAAAGGCTGACCTGATTTCTGGATAAACCAGTCTGTCGTGCTAAGAGGTGCTTATCAGCATCGCTTGGGTACCTGAGAAAGAGACCAGAAAATGACTTCACAATCTTTAGAACCCTAAACCCAATAATTATTTATTTATTTTTTTGCATAGAGAGAGAGAGAGATAAGAGGAAAAACACAATCAAGTAGATGCAAGAAAAGGTACAAACTTTTCTTCTTACAAGGGCGTGAGAATCTAAGGGACAAAAGAAAAAGCTGATTACAGAATAGAAGCATTTGGTTTTATTTTTGTATCTTCACTTATTTTTCACTCTAAAGCAAAAATATATTCATCTGTACAAACCAACCCTTCTCTTCTTTACTTCACTAACAACAAAATAGTAAAATTCTGCAGACATTAAATAGAGAAAGTACTGATGAATAATGAAAGAAGAAATTGCTTTTTTCAGCTTTTAGTTTTTTTTTCTTTCTCTTTTTAATTTCTGTCTTTCTTAAGAGACAATATACCAATGACACTGTACCACTGACAAATCTGAGACCTTTTTTTTTTTTTTGTAATTTTGTTATTGGCAATATATTTACTTCTTTTGATCATAATGGAATGTGGAAAAAAAATCAAAGCAAATTAAAGAAAAAAATAACTAGAAAGAAAGGGTTAGACAGAGACAGAGAAACCGTTAGGATGCTATTAGGGCATCATTAATGGGAGAACTTTTTTTTGTGTTCTTAGATTAAATATATAGTGAAAATAATGTTAGATCAGTTGTTAAGATCATAGGTAAAAAAAATGGGAGAACTAATTATGGTGTTCTTAGAATAAAGATATAGTGAAATAATATTCTTAAACATATTACAATTATAAAATCTTATAAAATAACATTTAAATTGCTTACTTATATAAAAGCAATTATATACTTATAAATTAATATAATATTCTTAAACCTATTACAATTATAAAAACTTATAAATTAACATTTAAATTGCTTACTTATATAAAAGCAATTGTATACTTATAAATTAATATAATATTCTTAAACATATTACAATTATAAAAACTTATAAATTAACATTTAAATTGCTTACTTATATAAAAGCAATTGTATACTTATAAATTAATATAATATTCTTAAACATATTACAATTATAAAAACTTATAAATTAACATTTAAATTGCTTACTTATATAAAAGCAATTGTATACTTATAAATTAATATAATATTCTTAAACATATTACAATTATAAAAACTTATAAATTAACATTTAAATTGCTTCCTTATATAAATGAAATATTTTTTTTTCATAAAATCTCGTCCAATCACATGAAGCCACGTCAAATAAGAACTGGGCTTAGATCAGTTCTACATCAAGAACTAAAAAAAGTGTTCTAAGCCACTATTTATTATTTTTATAATTTTTTTGGGCTAAGAACACCCTTGGTGTTCTCCCATTAATGATGGCCTTACGATCCCAAAGCCTAAAAGTTTGTGATCTCACTCTGCAAACTTCTTTTGTTGCATTAATTATTTAATCCCTTTGCCATGCAAACCACCTTATATTTATATAAACACACACATTTTTCTTGAAAATCCCAAGGTCAAAGCATTGTACACTGATCTTATATATCGGTAGCATCAAGGGGAAAAAACGAAAAATCAATTGATATTTGAATATTTGATTAGTAAATAAACATATATAATCAAACTCATTGACGAATTGGTACTTATTTAAAAGAAATTTTTAGTTTAGTTTTGAAAATTAAAAAAAAAATCAGCAACATTAAAAATATTTTGATTGAAATTGAAATATTCTTCCCGCAAACCAAACTCAGTTTGAAAAAAAAAAATGTCACTTTCATAACTTAATTTTATAAACATATTATCAGTTAAAGTCTTGGTATCGATGTATAGTGTTAGTCTATATTTTATAATATACGGTCAACATTCAAGAGGATTAGATTATATTTGTAACAAAGAATAAGAGTAGGTAAGTATGATTGAGTAGGGATGAGAAAGTGGACTTACGGATTAAGAAAATGTTCGAAAAGCCAAGCTCTAAGGATGTTAACGGAGCGTTCAGGCAAACCACGTTGCGGTCTCCATGCCTCTTGCTCCATCATGCCCATATGATGAAACGCTCGTTGCTGACGCAAACTCTGCTCTAGCAAACGTAATCTCGGCGTTTCGCCTTTGGTTAGCCCAGAGGACGCAGCCCCTGCCGCCTCTTTATCCCCTAGAAGCTCACAGCTGCGTTTAAGCTGAACCGCTACCGCATCTTTCAAACACCGGAAGTGCCTAGACATTGCCTTTTGAGCTAATGTCGTGTACGGAACCGCTGCACCATAACCCATTACTTGGTCGAATGAGTTCACTACCATTTGCATCTGTTCACAGTAGTGGTTGTACCGTCGGTCCACCTACAAATTAAATTTTTAAGAAATGCAATATAGATTGATGAGTTTTTGTTTGTTATTATTAGCTCATTTTTTAAGATAAATATTCAAACCTCATCAAAAGATTATTTTGTATAATTAGGTAATATTATACATTCATACTTCAATGTGTTTTGTTCTCCTAATAACATCTTAGAACATAAATTAAAATTAAGATATTGACACAAGATAATGTCAACTACAAAATAAATTGTAAGATAAATAATGAAGTAACTTCAAGGACTAGTTTTGGTTACGTAGTAAAGGTAGCTTATATGGAGAAGGGAACTCTAATTTTAAATTTTCTGGTTGAAGACTAAATCACTTAAGTAATCATAATTTAAGTTCTTATGTTTAAATTTGATTATGCGATGCCACCAAACGCGTGACACAAAATATGGATTAATACATCAAATCAGACTGTAACACCAGTATAATGATATTAGTTAGAAAAATTATATAAGTGATGGTAGGATTGCGTAATCAGGCTTTACCAACTAGAGCATGTGTCGTGCTCTTGTACCAGTCGGTCTTTCTCAATACATTTAATTTTTAAGAAAACAACTTAGATAGATTTTATGAAATATTGGTAGATTCAAATTAATTTTAGAATGAGAAAAAATCACGAAGAAAGATCAAATATTTTAGAGATTAATATGAAAATGTTTATTTAACATAAAAATTCAATCATTAGAACGGTTCATTAAAAGTTTGATAGAAAATTAAATAAGTTTGGTTAGAGAAAAATAAATGTGAAAACGTTACCTCTTCAAGCATAGACAGTAGCTTGACCTTTCTTCTTTGATGTTCAATCCGATCAGCCGGAGATAAAGGAGGATTATCATTAGCTGTTCCAGCGGAAGACGAGGAACCTCCACCTCCGCCGCCTCCTCCTCCACCGGTAGTATTAGGGTTCGAGTTGTTCCTACTAAGTTTATTCTTCTTGAAATGGCCTCTTCCGACACTACAAAACTCTTCCAACAATTCTTGTGCCGGTTTTGTATATTTCGAATTCCTCAACGTATAGATACCTCCAATGGAGGAAGACGCCGCCATGGGAGATGATGAGGATGACCCGAAATGTCCCACAGCTTGATGTTGATGATGATGATGAGAAGAAGAAGAAGAATTATCAAGAAGAAGGTTCTTGAACTGGTTGAACTGATGATGATGAGCCGATGCGTTAGTAGAAGAAGAAGTTCCATCAACGGCTGCACAATAAATGCTTCTATATTCCTCGGCTTTAGCTGCAGCTAATGAAGATGAGAGAGATAAAGACAAACCCTTTCCGCCTTCCACGTGGACGGTCCCGATCATATCTCGGTTCTGGTGATGATCGGATGAAGATGGCCATGTAGAGTGTTGTTGTTGTTGTTGCTGATGCATAGTGTTCTCGTCGGTGAAAGCAAAACCTTGATGATGATTTGGTAGTAACATATGAAGAGTTGAGTTGTTGTTGCTGTTTTGACGGTTTTGTTGCTCTAGCAATTGTTTAGTACTAGACTGATCAAGAATCTCTCCACCAGAGCCACCACCACCGCCGCCGCCGCCGGGAAAAGCAAACATTTCAGACAACATCCCGGCTGTCTCATAAACCGGAATTTGAGCACCGGAGACGGCTGATTCATCTACTTCCTCTTCATGATGAGTAGTTGATGATGATCGGTGGAATCCATTAGAGAAGGAAAAGATTCCTTGGTGATGATGATAATCTTGTGACATAGTAGAATCTGAATTCTGATGATGAAAAGTTGTAGTAGCTAAACCCATACCGGTTCTTGATTCTTGTTACTCATTCTATCTCCAAAGCTCTTGGATCCTGTAAGGATTCAGACATACACAGAGAATCTTATATAACACATAAGAAAAAATACAAAAATTTTAAGAAAAAGAAAGAAAGAGAGAAAGAGAGAGGAGCTAGTCAACTAGGTATTATACAGGTTTTTTTTTGTTTGTTGCCAATCTCTTTCTTGTAACTCTTTTAAGGTTCTCACTATCAGCTTTGGTCATCATCTACATATATGGTATATAGAAAGAGAGAAGAGTTACCTTGGAGTTGCAGAGAATTGTAGCTATCCTTTTCTTCTATCTATCTCTCTCTAGCTTTCTTTTTCTTAGGCTCTTCTTTTATTTATTTTATTTTTTCTGTGTTAGCTAGTGAGAGTTTTGTTGTTTCAGCAAATTCTTGAAACCAAAAAACTTATAAAAAAATCTTCTTCCCAAAGAGAAAGGAAGAGAGAGAAGAGAGAAGAAGAAGAGGCCGCTGTTCTTTCTTCCTCGCCTCCCTTTGAAACCCACCATTCTTCTTTATTATTATTTTGGTTATATATTTTGGTTTATCATTTTTAGTTTTCTGTAATAATAATAATGAAGTGGTTTTATTATAACTTCTTATTTTAAATTTTTAATCGGTAAAGGTATCCATATCAATAACGATGAGGAAGAAAGACAAAACTTATAAAATCCTGAAATTACGAAACTGTCCTTGTCTTTTTTTTTTTGGTTATAATTTTTGTCAACGGTATATTAATTTATAAATGCAAAAAAAGAAAAAAATATTTTAACTTTTTTTTATCACGGAAATGTCGGCTGATATCAACATTTTAAAGGCGTTAATTTGGAAACTTATTTTAAAAAGCAAAACTTAAAAGAATACAAAGATAAGGTGAGTCCAAGGTCATATATCTCAATGACCCAAACCACCACCATAAATACTTCCACATATTTTTCTGCTTAAATAATATTCTCATTTGCCAAAAAAAAAAAAGTATTCTCATTTTGGGCCATATATATATATATAATATGTACATATATATATATACTTATTCAGAAAATAGATACTAATATTATATATTCCAACAATGTCCACTCAATTATCCTTCTGATTTCGTGTTTACTTGCTGGTTAGGGTCAACTATGTCATTTTTTACTACTTTATTTTTACGTGTCTACTTCAATCAGCGTATGTAGCTCATGCTACTCATAATGCAGAGCTAAAATCTCAATACTGGAAGATAAATGATACTCCTCTATATATATGCTCCATTGTATATGTATATATATCAAATATAACTAATATACCATCACCCAAATATTGTATTATATATGGTGCAAAAGATCTTGTTCATGGTGGTATCTCCAAACATAGGATGTTGGCATGAATGCTCAGCTCACTCTCAACAAATGTTCAACGAAGGTTCGACTAATCAACTCAAACTTACCTTCTGACTTTTTTCTGCTTGCTTTGTAAGTTGTAACTCAGAATTTGGATTCATGGATCATATGTTCTTAGGCTATACCTTTGGTAACTCGCTTTGGTCTTTGATTTATGAAGGTTATAAATTCTTTCTCTGAGACACTGTACTTAAATTCTTGCTCTGAGACACTGTACTTAAATTCTTCCAATTATCTCTGGTTTTAAAATCTACAGGCGTCACTAGTTTAACTCTTCATTTTGATAGGAACACTAATTTAACTCTTCTATCGTCGCAACTGGCAAGCTGTGATTAGTTTATAAGGATTGATAAAAAAAATTCAAATTTCATCACATTTCTACCGCTCAATATGAATGCTCTTTATTGATATATTGGCACCATTGCCTCCTTATTATGGGATTCAAACTCTAAGAAGCTTTAAATATGTTGCAACGATGGCTTCAAAGATGATTTAATCATAGAAATCGGGTTCCCTATCCCTACTTTCCTCTATACAGGAGCTATTGGCATATAGAAACATAAGAATTGTCATATAGAAACGTTAGAATTGTGTAACGATGACCCTTATTTATTTGTCTTCGTAATTGGCTTCTCTTGTTTACATATATAGTAGTAACAATGTATTTTATATTTTTTTTAATTTACATTGTATATATGCATGCAATACAACTACAAACCCAAAAGGTATTTTAAATATATATTTCCAAATTTGATTTGACGTGCGTATCCATCTCACAAACAGTTAGAAACATCCTGGATATGTGCTATGTAGGTTATAAATCCACAATGGGATAAATAATTGATGGATGGCTCGAAAGCAAAAGTGAAAAGCCCACTTGTATTGTATATTTGTATATATATCTACGGAGACTTATGTTGAAATATATTATGTAAGAATCAGATACCAAATCAATGATTTCTTAGCACCCATAATTTGGTTTAAACTATTTACTTAAGTCTAAATGAATTCAGCTGGTTCCTCAAAGAATATTAATTTTTGCTAAGGATAATTAAGTTGCCTATTAAAAAAAAGTTGAGGTATTTCCTAAATCAATTATGTTTTAGTTTCTTTCCACCAATTTCATCTACTTAAAAATTCAAAGTTTCTGATACTTTTCCGTCCCCCCCCCCCCCCCCTCCCACCTCAATATATATCACCAAAATTTAAGCAACCCGAGTTATGTTATACATTTTATATATTACCATATAAAAGTATCAATTTGCTATTATGAATATTCAATTTACAATTTTGTTCCAACTGCAAATGAGATCGACGGTTGACAGCCCAACCTTCTTCACTCCTACCAGTATCTTTCTCTTTTCGTATTATTTATAAATTTATATTTTTGAAAAAATAAAATGAAAAAATAAAATCTGTGTTTCCAAAAATATAATTTGGAAAAATGATTGCCAGCTACTTGAAGTATACGCCAACACATAGACACACATACAAACAATATAAATATTTTGTTAACTACATGAACTATTGTCATCACATAAGGACATCCATAAACAAACATAGGTTATGTGTAAAACACCATAAACATTAAATTTTGGCTGGAATCCGGCATTGACCAGTGTTGACCAATGTTTTTTTCCTAAAAATAATATTTTTTTTGTTTTTATATATTTATTATAAATAAATAAATAAAATAAATGATTTGTATAATTTACCAAAACAAAATATAACAACAAAAAGTTATATGATAAAAAAATATAAGAAAATTATGTATCAAAAAAATTAAAATTTTTATGACAAACAAAATTTGTGGTATATCTAGTAACTAATTTTGTTAATACAGAAAATATACCAAAAATAATGTAATAAAACTATACCACCAAAATTTTATGTCTAGTAGATTTTTTTATAAAACTATAACAAATATATACCTTTCTGTTTTAAAAATCATTTTTTTGTTTTGTATTTTCAAAGATGGGGGTTTTAAATATATTTTTCTTTTTTTACTTATTTATAAGATTATGTCACTTGAAATATATCCAAGGCATTGCCAACTATTTCTTTGATTTTAATAGATCAACCTTTGATTTTACAAAATGAACTTTTGTTTTTTAACTATCTTCTTGATATATGTCTTTTATGTAAATAAATAAAATTTTCAGTATTTTTTTTTTGTTTTTCTTATTAGAAACAAAGAAATAGTTGGTAATGTCTTGGATATATTTCAAATGACATAATCTTATAAATAAGTAAAAAGAAAAAAAATATATTTAAAACCCCCACCTTTAAAAATACAAAATAAAAAATGATTTTTAAAAGAAAAATGTATAGATTTGTTATAGTTTTATGAAAAAATCTACTACACATAAAATTTTGGTTGTATAGTTTTATAATATTATTTTTGGTATATTTTCTGTATTAACAAAATTAATTACTAGATATATCACAAATTTTGTTTGTCATATAATTTTTAATTTTTTTGGTATATAACTTTCTTGTATTTTTTTGTCGTATAACTTTTTGTTGTTATATTTTGTTTTTGTAAATTATACAAATTATTTAATCTTTTTATTTATTTATCAAAAATACATAAAAACAAAAAAATGTTATTAAGAAAAAAAATTGGATATTTTTTATGGTCAACGCTGGTCAATATTGGTCAATGCCGGTCAACACGGGTCAACGCCAAATTCCGGCAAAAAATTAATGTTTATGGTGTTGTACACATAATCTATGTTTATTTATGGATGTCCTTATGTAATGACAATAATTCACGTAGTTAACAAAACATTTATATTGTTTGTATGTGTGACCATGTGTTGGCGTATACTTTCAGTAGCTACAATCATTTTTTACATATAATTTTTGGTCGGGTGAATCTCTCACGTGAATCCCACCCCTAGAACTCACACACGTATGCACAACCATCCATCACGTGTGGAACCTCCTTTTTCGCATGTGTGGTTGTGTCCTTTATCCTCCTCTACGCATTTAATGGATCTTCTGGTTTTATAGTCTCTTCATCAATGGTGGTTGCAAAAATCTTCCGAATATCTCTTTGTATCTTCATCAACACGTTACTCTCCTCTCGGCCTCACATTTATTAATATATTCAATATAACAATGTCGATGAATCACTATTAGTTAAAGATCTTATAAATTCTATAGTTGTTTTGATTCGAACTATGTACAAATAAGAAAATTTGACTATGTATACATTTTTTTTGTTCAAAAGGACTATGTATACAGAAGATGATTATTTGAGTTATTTGTATATAATTCAGTAATAGCAAATTGTTACTGAATTAAAACCTCTATAAATTAATAATGTTGGGACCAAGACATTTTATTAATTTATAGTGATATTAATTTATTTATAAATAAATAACAATTATTTTAAAGTATAAATTAATAATTATTAATTTATATAGATTTATTTCAATAGTTTAAATTTTAAAAATTATTAATTGATGGCAAAATAATATTAGAATTTAGGATTTTGTAAATTTTTATGGTATTGGAATTGAATTTTTAATTTGTCGAAAACATTATTAACAATAAATAACAAATAAAATAGACAAATTCACTAATACACATGACATACACAAATTTAAATTTATGAATAATAATATAAATTGTTGTATTTTCATAGTCAATCAAACTATCAAAATGTAAATGATGGATATCTTAGAAATTGAAAACTTAAAAAAATAGCTATTATTATGACATGTTACATAATATTTTATATCATTATAGTTTAAAAATACACCATAACAATTGCTTTATAGATATGAGCTTTAGGAGAAACATACATTATTATACCAGCATATATATATATATATGATTATTAATTTATGATATTATTGGAACTATATTTTACATGAGGATTTCAAAAAGAATATTATCTTATTATCTTATCTAATTTTGTTATTTTTTATACTGGCCGGACTTGAGACTAGCAAAATATATTAATTTATATTGTTTATTAATTTATAGAGGTTTTACAGTATATATTTGATATATACAACTATAGATATCCTCATATTAATTGTTACTGAATTGAGATATGTTATATGTAGTATACTAGATATGAAAAAAAATTAGTTAGAAATAAGAAGATAGAAAATTAGAGTCACTTGTTCACGTACGTATGGTTGTTAATATAGACAAACATATACTTACACGTCTCGTAGATCATTAAAAGCTCTTTAACATGCCATGTGTATCCATATATAGAAACTCTCAAGTTCACCAGGACAAAGGCATTGAATGATTAAACTACAAATATGTAATTATCATATCAATATTAGTCCATTCATTAGTACTTCCACGGTTCCACCCAAACTCTTCTTTTTCCATCATCCAACCTAATAAAGCCTCTTGTTTCTTTGTTGAAAGAAACTAACCTTTCAAAATTTATTCATACTGAACTACATCAACACATATTTGAACGTAGCTAGGAGTTTTGATTTCAAGAATATTAAGCATAATGTAAGTTATTGTACTCTTCTAAACTAATGAGACCTAAGCTAATTAACTCCACTGCACTGATCCTAAATTGTAACAATGTGGAACCTCCCCGATGTTTGGCAACTTTCTAATGAACAAAAAATATTCAAATCTAAAATTTTTAATCCAAGGCTGCATGGAAGATCGGACTGGGCATAACGCCACAACCGAAAGAGAAAGTTAAAACGAAATTAACAGAAAAAATATATATATTGACATTATATGAAATAAAAGGCAAATTTTGTAAGCAAAAAGAGAAAAGAAAAGCTAAAAGAAGGGAAATGATAATACTGCGCAGCATAACGAATTCTTGTCCGAGGAATCATCAACCCTCTATGTCACTCTCTCTTTCTCTTGTTTTACTTCTGTCCTTTTTATTAAATTGCCTTTAGCATGTGAGAACTTACATGATTAAATGATTGAAAATCGAATGATTGGATGAACATTAAGTTTTCACATGTTGAGGATTGAGGAATTCCATGTAAACATATTTTCTTGATACATACTATTACATATATACGTAACCTTCATCTAAAATTAATTTATCATCGAAAGTTATTCCCAAGGTTTGTTTGCTAGGTAACCAAACTTTGGCTAAAAGTGTCAATAAGGCAATGGAAAAACCGTAAATAAGTGATATGTTTTTGTAAATATGATTTAAAGTAAATAATGTGTTATCAAATAAATTGACATGATATTTGTTTGAAATACAATTAGGATTTTTCTATCCTTCTATTTTTGCAAATTGAAAATGGAGAATTCGCTATATAATGCATATTCTTTTCTTTTTTTTTGGTCTTGTGAAGTAAACAAAAAATTACATCTAATGAAATCACTATCTTCATATCATATTAGAGTTTAATTAGATGGAATGAACCACAGAAAGAAAGAAAAGATACATTGAAGGAGTAGGACTAGTCGTCATATCATTTGTTTAACAATTTTTGGTGTGACATCAGTTTTTCGAAATGCTGATGTTAAAGACTCATATGCATTGTTTCGGGAATTGGTACGACTTTCTCATTGATACTTGAATCAATTTCATGAATGTAAATGTACAAAGCAACTAACTTTGATTTTAAATTAATGGGTGAGTGAGTGATATAATACCACAAACATAAGGACTAATGAAAATGGAGGCTATGGTCCCTTCTTATTCCACTGTTTGTCCATTCGGTGTCAATCAAATTGTTCCTTTCTGCTTTATTTATTTCGCTGAACTCCTTTTCTTAGCTCTTTGATAGATACTTCAAAAAATTGTATAATATTCTATCTTCTTCTTTTTCGTTTGATTTTTTTTTTTTTTTTATGGAGGAGATGGTTTTTGTTTTTCTTAAAATTTGATACACTATATCTTTTTTGGTTTAAAAATTGTCTAGCTTTGGTGTTAGATGCTTTTGTTTTGTTTTATTCCCGCCTTTTAAGTACACTCATTTTTGCAACTTATGCTTTGTATAGTGGTGTGACCACAAGCTCACTACACATGTCTTCGGTTTGCGCATTTATTTGTGTATCAATATGAATATTGTAATACTTATATATATATATAAATGTGCCATTTGTGCATGGAAACTTTCAAAATCTAACGCATGACATGCGTTCAAAATTTCTTTACTAATATCTTCTTGTTTTTGTCCTTTCAAGATTGGAATAGCTTTAGACCATTCTAGGTTAGAGTTTAGAGATTTTGATCCTTAATTATTTATCATAAATTATACTATAATACTACCACTTCGACATCTATATAACTAATCATTCTGCGTTTCTTACACGATAGTTTGGTTGAAGTTGACTGTGTTGATTATAAAATGTCTTATAATTACGTCTCTGTCAATATTTAAAATAGATGGTTTCAAAGGTATAGCCAATAAGGAAGGGTCCATATATATATATATATATGCATAAAGATGTGCAACTTTGACTTTGAATATCTTAGATCCAAACTGGTTGATTCAGGCCTTTCACATCCCTTAATTAGGAGTTTAGGACCATGCATGCATAAGAGAAATAAAACATATATGCAATGAGTAGGGGTAAAAAACTTAAATTGGGCTTTCACATAATGAATTATGCAATGTGAAGTGTTATACATTCATTTTTAAGTACCCAAAAATAAAGTTTACAAGATTTGGTGTTTTATATAGATGGTACGTAAAAATAATGTGAAAATATAAAATGCTCGATTATAAAGAATATGCAAAATCATAAAATAATGTGAAAATATAAAATGCTCGATTATAAAGAATATGCAAAATCATTAAGTAATGAACGATCATATCGTATTTACGATATTATAAATGAAGAAAATTATAACACCCAAAGATGTTATGCTCCAATATTTGATTTTTTTTTCTTTTTTTCTTTCCAATATGTGATATATGCTGACAAAAAGTTGACGCATACATAGACATAGACAAACACGATTGTATATAAATCCAAGGGAAAAAATAAATGATGATATATTGATATGACCGGAACTTGCAAGCTAAATGTTTGTATTAGACATTAACATGTTAGATAGTAAGGTATAACTTTTATGATTTGAAAGAACGATTATATATATGGCGAATTAGAAATAAGTTTTATAACTTGAGTGTTCATAAAAAGACAAAGCATGTATTAAATATTTAAAACCACAAAGATAAGTTAAGATTTGGATCTCAATTTCGGCCCTCAAAAACGAATTAAGCAAAAAAAAAAAAAATATATATATATATATATATATATATATATATAATTGTTTATCCTCAAATTTTGAACTATATTTATTTTCTGCCACTAGAAATTTCATAATGATAAGAGGAATTTAGAAACTGGTATAATATACATATATATATATATATATATATATCTCCATTCCAAAAATAGCAATAATTTATGTCTAAATAAGAAAACAAACCCTAGACAAACAATGATTGTCGTATAATGCATGAGATTTTTAATGAACACTTATCAAAAGAAAAAGATTCATGCTCCGCATTCAACCCAAAAGAACAAAAACAAAATTCATTCTAAAACTCATGTTTGCTTACAAATATGCATTTTCTTTTTATCGTTTTCTTTAAATATCAACCTAAGTATTAGAGAATGTATATAGTTTGATTTAATATATCTTTTTCCGATTATGTTATCTTTCGAGCTCTATTTAATGGAGATAATCTAATACTAAGGTACATTAACAATTGGTATCGAATACTATTTCTCTTTCATTTTTGATATTGAAAGAAAATAAATCATACGTAGGAATTAATAATATAAAAAACGCCGTGTGTATTATGTAATGTGTTATTTTTTTTATGTGGATGAGTCGATGTTTGCTCATATCTTATCAAACAAATAGTGGTCCTTAAACACAAAACACAAACTCAATTTAATAGGGTCCACGTGGCAGTTCAGGCAAAGGATGGTCATGGCCACGTGGGATAATGTGGTCCATGTCGGAATCAACGTGTCTTAAAGTGCCACGTGTATTGACTACCCAAACGTGACAGCCTGTGTGTTCTTCTATCACCACCACCACCAAGCTTCGAACTTCATCAATTCAACTCGTTTCTTTCATTATTATTTTTTTCCTTATTTTAGAAAGTGAAATAATGAGAAGATATAAAAAGAATATATATACATATATATATGGACTAGATATTTTGAAAAGTTTGGGGTTTTAGTATTCAACATTTTTGAAATGTAACTTCTGATGTGAAATCAAGTAAAATAAAGTTTTTATATGAGTGAATATATATTATATAGCATGTTATCTACGAAAAAAAAAATACTTTTTGAATATGTTATTTAGAAAAGTATAATTTTTCATACCTGAAATAGCACTAAGTCAAGTTTTTTGTTCCAAAGAGACCATCACTGTTAATTATTTTTCCAAAAATACTATTACAGATTTTTAGTCTAAAACTACCACAAACCTTTAAATTTTTTTTTAGAGTTTATAATTTTAAAGTTTGGATTTCTGTTTAATATTTTGGGTTTAGGGTTTAGTTTTAAGAGTTAAGTTTTTATTATTTAGGAAATAGGATTAAATATTTAAAGTTTATAGTTTAGTTTTTAGTTTTGTAGTATTTTCCAAAAATTATACTATGGTATTTTTTAGGGGAAAAAAATAACTTAATCAGGATATTGTTAGAACAAAAAATTTTAGTAGTATCTATTTTTATTGGCTATTTAGTGAAAAATCTCTATATATTTATTCACACTTGTTTTTTTTTGTTTTTTTAAAATCAGAATTTAAATATCGATGTCAAAAAACAAAAAAAAAAAACATCAGAATCTAAATCTCTCATTTTTAATTGTAAGTCTCATTTTCTAGTTGACAGGTTAACCAAACTAATTTTAGATGAAAAATTAAAAGTTTTTTTGTTGAATCTGTTTATTATCATCAACATTAGTTATGAGTGTTATCAAACTAATTTTGTAGCATTTAAGTATTAACTAAACATGCAAAACTCTAAAAACCATCATTTTTTCATATTTGCAGTTTTTTCCAAGCCACATTTCTCACAAGTCACAACAAATTTTCATGCAACCAAATTTGTTTACTCTATTTTTGGTCAGACACAACCACAGCCTTAACCAATCAACATTTTCTTTTGTGTGACCATTCAACACCACAACATAAACCAAACCTTCTAACATCTAAAATCCTTAATACAAAAAAGGTCGTGTGGTTCATTTACTGGGTCTTTGGCCCCAAACATTATTGGGCCTTAAACTTAGTACGATGATTCTTCCCAATTCTGTGTAGCCGTCAAGATCTTAGACAAAGACAGAACAATTTCATCCATCGATGGACGATTCAAATGATCTTTCTTCAAACAATCCACCACCAGCTTAACAACAAAACTCACTAACCCTTCAGGTAACAACCTTCCACGATTCAAAATCTCCTCAATGGCATTACCTTCATCGATTTCTTTCTTCAGTTCAGAAGCTTCTTTACCAGTAACAATCTCCAACAACACAACTCCAAAAGCATACACATCAAGCTTAGTTGAAACTAACCCATGTTCCAAATACTCAGGAGCTAAGTACCCTCTTGTTCCCTCCACGTGTTTCGTCAACACGAAATCTTCGGTCGTTGATCTTGCGGAACCTAAATTACCAATCTTTGCGCGAAACTCGATGTCGAGGAACACATTGTTGCTGCTCAAGTCCCTGTGAACATACGGAGGATCAGCAAAGTTGTGTAGATAGCTAAGCCCCGTTGCTATATCTAAACCGATTTGTAGTTTCTGAGTCAAGCTTAGTAACGATTTCGTCGTGTGGATCCAATCGCTTAAGCATCCGTTTGAAGCGTGTTCGTAGACTAAGTACCACTCTCCTTCATGGAAACAGAATCCAGAGAGACGGATGATGTTAAGATGGTTTAGTTTCGATAACAAGTTGATCTCCTCAGATGCGTTTCCTTCTATTTTCTTGATCATGGCACCATCGCCGTTGATTTTTCCGATGTATCCTGATCCTCCGATCGAGCTAGACGATGTGAAGTCACTCGTTGCTGACTGTAGTTCGTGAAATTTGTAAACTTTCAAGGACTCTACCACCATCCCTGATAGACCATCTAACGGATCGAATTCTTGATAAGACCTAGGCGGTTTCTTGCCCGTGAAGCTATCGAGATTTCTCGTTTCCTCTTGCGTTTTCGGTTTCTTTTTAACCAGACAGAAGATGACTGCACCAGTCACAACCAAAACCAATGCTCCTCCTAAAACTCCGGCAAGAACATAGATCCATGTTTTCTTCGATTTCCCACCGTCCGGCGACAATGGAGGAGAAACCGATGGAGTCGGAGGAGGAGGAGGAGGAGGAGTGAGAGAAGAAGAGTTGGAAACTGAAGGAGGATTCTGTAAAGGAATCAGAATTGTGGTGAAAGGGAAAACTTCAGAGTTGTCAAAAGACATTTGATTAGCTTCTAAAGTTTTGCTCGTCTCAACTCCAAATCTATTGCTGATGATATCCACCGTGTCTCCGAATACCACAGTATAGCTCATCAGATACTTCACACCATCTTCGTTGACCTGTTTAGCCGTAGGACAAGCGCAACGGATAGGAACAACGATCTTCATACCGGGAAGCAAAGATTGAGAGGAAACATTGTTCTGTTTCTCCAAAGCTTGACAAGTCGAAAGCCCCTGAAGAGTGTTGTTAGCAATGGCGAAATACGAATCGTCTTGCTTGATTGTGTAGCTGAGATTGGATTGTGAATTGTCTTTGGAACAAGAACAAGTTAAAGGGATGATGACTTGTTGACCGGAAGGGAATGAAGTTGAAGTTGAGGCGGCATTGAGGGAGGAGAGGAGGGATGAGTTGACGGAGAAAAGCGAAGAGATGGAGGAGACGGTGGAGAAAGGAGGAGTCGATCGGAAAATGACGTAAGATTGGCAAGTTCTGTTGAGGCCGTTACAAGAGTAGCCGAAAACAGAGGTTGAGTTGTCGGAAACAGAGCAGTCGGTGGTTGATACCCCGACGTACGGCTGTTGTGCTGTTGCGAAAGTGAAGAGACATAATAAGATGAGGAGATGAAATGGAAACGACATCATCGTTGTTATGTTGCAACGTGTTATGATTGGGTTTATAGGGAAAAAGAAAAAAGTCAACTGTTTCAGGAAACGTCAAATGAACAAAAGTGAGAATTGGTCTCTCTATTGATATGAATTATTGGAGCGGATAACTTGTTATATGATTTTATATTCAACCCATTGAATTTTTTGTTTTGTTTTTTCAGAATTACAAAAAAAGGCTTTGAAGCCGCCAAAGACGACGTGAGAAGATGACACAACAGGGTTTTGCCTTTTTTTTCATCTCGTCTGGTTTTTAATTTCCGACAGTAACTAATCGATTCTGTCTCGTTGCTAATAATCTTAATGACACAGAAATAAAGTCGTCCAAATTGCAGCCACCATACAAAGCACCGACGCAAAATGGGTTGTCTCCCGTTGTATTCATATCAGCGTCTAGTGGGGAAAAGGTTGGTCCTTTCTTGATTTCTCTGTACGACCCAACATTTTGATACCACCAACCAAGGAGGACTCGTAGTATTCAATGGACATTGTTGAGTCACACTCAATATTATAGGAGTTATTCAAGAATGGTAGTAGTAACTGAAGATGCATATGTTATTGAAAAGTTTTTATAAAGTGGTGCAGTAGTTGAGACTTGGTTTAGGCGTGAAGGGTATGAGTGATGCTCTAGAAATCATCCTAACGTTGCTGTTCCAATGTTAGCATCGATCTACAACTATCTAGCAAGTAACGAACACCTATCAAAAATATTGAATAAACACAGAGTGAGGTTGATAGATAAGAGGAACAACACGATGAACAAGTAAGTGATTCTCTAATCTCAGCCAGGCTCAGTCTTAGCAATCCACTACTTGAAATCAAATCACTTGAATAAGCTTAGTCTCGCACATGAATACTCACGAGATCAAAGCAACACACACAGCTTTTCCCTAATAAAGCAGAGTTGTTATAACAAACGATTAAACCGACACTACCAACAGAATCATTCCTAAACCAAGCTCTTCCAAGCCTTCTGAATCAAAGATTAAGCCTTTGATTCTGGATTTTCAGTGTCTGTTCTTCGTTTCTCAATCAGTAATAAAGCAGAAACTATATGGGAAGCTAATGATCCATCAATCAAATATTATAACCAATTGTTATAAGATCTGCAACATTTATTCCACAAGTAGTTTTCACAAGATACTTAGACATAACACAAAAGCAAAAAAATAAAAACAAAAAAAACAAAGGAGTTGTGTGAAAACCTTATAGACTCAACTCGACTCAAGTTTCATCTTCAAAACAAAAAAAAACAATAACAACGTCGAAAATGGCAAACACAGACACTCAGCTATTATGATATTTACATACACAACTTGAAAACAAGTAAGTGACTTTGATTCATACCTGGAATATAAACCAAATTGTGAATTTGTTCTCACCAGCAAAGAAATACCAGCACGCAAACTCCAACAACAAGTAAGAGATTCTTCAGCGTTGCATCGCTTTGGTTTCCTCCACGAGCCATAGGATGATGCTCTTGTCCATGAGTAGGAACTCCACGGAAACCGTTATGGTACCCACCGTAACCCGGTGCTGAACCATAAAACGTTGCATCGGGAAACCCATGGAACTGAAAGTTAAACAAAGAAGGCAACAAACCACCAAACCCCATACTGAAGTTCCCAATTCTAGTAGTCGCCGTTGGCATAAACCCACCCATCAAATCAATACCGTAATTGAAAAAATTACTCGCAGCATCAGGCTGAGGAGGAGGAGGAGCTGCAGTCTCGGGTCTTTGACCCGCTGGTCGGTTAGGAATCCGCATACCCGGATAACGTTTTGATCTCGGGTCAGTTTGGTTCTTGCCTCTACCGTAAAGAGGAACAAGCTTATCGTCTTGAACCACAGCTTTACAAACAGGACATTCTTGAGAATGGGAATGGTGGTGAAGCCATCGGTATAAGCAAGGCCAGCAAAAGAGATGGCCACAGAGAGTGACGATCGGGTCTTGAGCTATCTCGAAACAAATGTTACACTCAAAGTCACCTCCTTGATCATTTGCGCCATTGTTATTATCAGAGTAAGAAGACGTGCTAGTGGATTCTCCATCCACCATCTCAGTGCCCTAAATCAAAAAAAAATATGAACTTTAAATCAAAAACCCTTAAATTAGGATCATTCAGAGCTCAGAGTCAAACAAAATTACCAACTTTAATAAGAAAATTAAATCCAATCCGGACACAAACCCCAATATACCAATTAACCAAAAACCCTAATTTTTCCCCCCCAAGACGATAGAGTCGAATTTGAACAGACGAAGACAAAATCGAATCATAATCAGATCCATGGATCGAAACTAGAATCAAATTGAAGTAGAAAAACTTACCCTTTTCTCGTCGAAAAGGATCAAATTAGATCAGAACAAAATGAAAGAAGGAAGGACAAGATCCCTAAAAAGTAGAGATTTGCACGAAACTACAGAAGAAACCAGACATCGTGGGAACAAAACAAAAAAAACAGAGTCCTACTGTTGTTGGGATGGGAACTGGGAAGAGCTATTTTCTCACTATTAAATTTTTCTCTCTTTTTTTTTTTTGGTCGGATATTTTGATTAATTATGGCCCAATTATTTTGATTTTAAAACTGATTTTTTGATTTTAAAACTGATTTTGGCCTGATTCGATACATTTTAAGGCTAATTTCGTGTCTTTTTCCTATTTGATGACCAATTTTAAAAGTTGGGTTTTGAAAGTTAGTCATTAACAAGATTTTGACATGTATCAAGTTATCAAACTCATATTTTGGCATATATAAAAAATAATATTTAATAGAATAAATTTAATTACAACAAAAATAAAATATTTTGTTTTCAAAAATATTAATAATGTAAGAAGATAATTATCAAAAATTACAAAATTTATAAAAAATACAAAGTTTTTAAAGATAATTACAAGGAGATTTTATATATATATATATATATATATATTTCATAAACTTCGAAATTATAACATTTATTTTTAATTTGAAATTATTCATTCTACGAAAAAATAAAAATGGGATTAAGAAAAATATACAGTTAATTCTAAATTCTAAATTTTATAAATAATTTATTCAAAAATATTGTTTTCAATTTTGTTCTATTAGTAAAATATTTTTAATAATTTTGTTCTATTAAGGAAAATGTTCAATTTTATAAATAATATTTCAGGATAGATAACCTTTCGAGAAGTGATTGTCGGAACTGTGAGAGGACAAAACACATGGAAAGATCATATGGAATTTGTAGGATCGGTAAACAAGTATTTAAAGCTTCCCGGACTTAACAGACCAGCCGTCGGATATGGATGGGCCAAGAGTAGACGTGAAGCCCACTAAGGAAGGTGGGCCTATGGACATGGGTTCAGTAAGCAAGGTGGCAGTCGGGGCGTTCCAGAAACAAAGGCTATATCATGGTATCAAAAATACTGCCACAAATACATTAGAAAATTTAACATTAGTTACTATCAAAAGATTTTGTGACGTTATAAAAAAGTCTTTAGTTTTATTGGTTGTTGGAACAACCATTTTGAGATAGCTAAAAGACGTGAACATATTCTCTCCACACATGAGGAGGGCGGAGCTGAGGTTCTCTCTATGGTGGAGGAGGTTGGATGCAAGGTTATCTCTCTAAGGGAGAAATGTGGAGGAAGTTGGACGCAAGGTAATCACCCCTTGTGAGGAAGGTGGAGGAGGTTGATTCAAAAATATTGCTTTCAACTTTGTTCTATCGGTGAAACTTTTTCAATGGGAAGACAAATTTTCCTTACTTTTTGAAACCAAATATACTCCTACATTCTCCTTTTTCAGTTTGGAAGATATAAGATTAATATGTTAACCAAAAAAAATGGAAATTAATTTATGCATTTTTTTTTTCTTTCTAATACTGTATTTTAAAATTTATTGTAGTAGTTGTAGATTATTTTATTTTATTTATATTTTCATCTCTGAATTATTTGAGATTCATATATTACCGCTTCTAATTTTCTATTATTTCTTTAATTATGTCAAATTAATATTCTTCTAATTTCTCAACCTTATTGGTTGGTCATAGACCTTTTTTGTGCAAACATAATTGTTACCGTTCGTTCAATTCGAAAAAGAGATAAAAAGGAAAAGATCATCAATCAACCTAATAGTTGGATAAAATAGGCTAATCAAACACAAGCTTACAACAAACATAGATAGATTGTAAAAACATAAATCGTTGTTGATAGATCCATAGGAGCTCGAAGACAGAGGTTACATCATGGTGGGTCAAAGAAACTTCCCCGAATATATTGGGAAATTTAACAGTAGTTACTATCAAAATATTTTGTGACGTTGGAAAATGGTCTTTAGTTTCATTAGTTGCTGGAGCAAGCCACTTTGAGATAGCTAAAAGACGTGAACATGTTCTCTCCACATAGGAGGAGGGCAGAACCGAGGTTTTCTCTATGATGGATGAGGTTGGAAGTAAGGTTATCTCCCCTAAGAGAGGAATGTGGGAGAGGTTGTATGCAAGACTATCTCCCCAAGGAATGAAGGCGGAGTCAAGATTCTCTTCATGGTGGAGGAGGTTGGACGCAAGATTCTCTCTATAAAGGAAAAGGACAGAACCGAGGTTCTCTGCATGGTTGGTCATACATTATTGTGATGTAATTTATTTTTTATTCGAAATATTTTTTGAGTCAACAATTTTAGTGATTAAAGAAACTATGCAAAAGTGAAAGTAAAAAGACTTATAATAGTTGGTTTAATTTGTTCATATAGACATTTTTTAGGTGGTGGTAAATAAAATATTTATAACATATAGTATATCTAGATGTAAAATATACAATTTTATTAGTAATATATATAAAATATTTATAAATAAATATAAATTAGTGTATTATAATAAAAAAAAATTATAAACAATGTACAATAAATTTTAATACATTTTTATTAAATTTAATTTAATTTATAAAATTTTAAATCCGGAGATTGAGCAGGTCCTTATGTAGTTAAACATAAATATGTGATATAGAAAACGCTTTTCTCTCTCTTCTCAATCTTTTAGAGAGAGAAAGCTCTGTTTTATACTTTTCGGCGATTGTTCTCGTCGGTTTTTTGTCTCCGGCTAAGTCCGGTTTTGCCTTTCTCGCCTAAGTGCGAGATGTACTTAGCTTTTGTGGCTATCTTTTTTCTTCTCCTTTTGCAGATTCCGTTAAACCTCTCTTATCGATAAAACAAGCAAAAGCTGAGGAGTGGATTCAGAGTTTTTGGATCTTCTGATTGCTCGATCTCATTCTTGAAGAGAGTAAATCCTCATACCATATATTGGTGACCATACTATTGGCTTTGGATGATGGTTTCTCCTTGGGTTTGTGAATCCTGATGAGTGGAATTCGTGGCTGGTGAAGAACAAATTAGGAGAGCGAAGTTTTGCGACTAATTTGACAATCTTATCTTCTCGCGTCTTCCGGAGTTAATGGATCTGAAGATTTTAAAGCCTCTGTTTCTCCATACTCAGAAGAAAACTGCAAAAAGGATTTGGTGAACTTCGGAGTAAAGCTGAAATCTACTGGAACTTTGTGGTGGAGAGGAGTGATTTTCTCACCGGAATTTTTTCAGGTCATCGGATTTTCAGCTTCGGTGGAAAGACGGTGTTGACTGTTGAGTCGGTCATGTTCCACCACACCTTTGTGCTTTAACACGTGTCTACCACATGTCCCACTCTAGACCTAGCTTCTTTTTGCTGTATCATTTGTATGGGTTTACGTTTGGGCTTTATATTTTGGTTATTTGACTCCGAAAATTCACATTGTATCTCTCTTGTAATCTACCCTTCTTGGGTTAATCAATGAAAATGGATAGCCGACAAAAAAAAAAAAACATAAATATGTACATTGTAGTGTATTTTAGTGTTTTTCCTATTTCAGTGTATTATTTCCTATTTCAGTGTCTTTTAAACATACAATTTAGTTCAATTCTTTTTTGCTAAATTGAACTAAAAAATTGTTATTTTGCTTGTATGCAATGCCACATTTTCATACATATTGGCTGAATCATCATTCGCTATCGACAACTCTGATTTACGCACCAATTTTAGAATTACGGTAAGTTTGTGAGTTATCAAAGCGTTTAGAAAGAAAAATTCACTATACCATTGTTCAAGACGAAAATACATTGAGCATATTATTATGGTTTAAATATGTCATTCTCCCTAATTAAAAAAAATTATAGATTTGACTACCAGAATCATCTACACCAAAATCATATACCGTATAACGTTCGTGCATCTTATATATTCACACCAAAACCTATAGATTTTAGACATTATATTAACTTTATGTGATTATATAAGTTAAACATAACTTTATTATCTATATTATTTCTCCATCTAAATAAAGTTTGAGTCGTGATATTTTTTAGGATAAGAAAGATCTTGGTTAAGGTTGTAAAACCAATAAAATCAACATCTTATTTTAAATAAGGTTAGAATTTTGTATTGAACTAGAACTTTAAAAGTTTTTGGTTTTTTTTTATTAAAATCTTATGTTATTCAATTTATCATTTTTAAATACTATTCTAATCTAGTGTTATTGAATTTGGAATTTCCTTAAAATCAGTCAAAATAAATTAGAATATCTTCTTATTCAATCATAGATTTATAAAAATCTTATAAAATCCATTGGTATAATCATGATCAATAATAGTTTGTTATCATTGTCTTGGTTTCAGTAGATGTATTCAATATCTTTGCTCAAACCTTGTCATCAAAATGAAAGTTGCCAACATCGGTGAACTTGAACAAAAAAAATTCTCTTAAAATCTACCAACAAAGATCACCAAATGACAAACTACTTTTTCAAATCTCATTGAAATCTATCAAAATCCAAAATTTTCTAAATCCTACAAAATCTTTTAAAATTCTAATTCAATACCCCGTAAAGTTTTTGTGAAGATTTGATGATATATGATAGTTTTGAAAGCCCCTATACAGACCATTTAAGTTTTGTTGAATTTTGTTAACAAAATTGAAACCAAATATTACATCCAACATTAATTCTTTGGATTCATAAGAATTGAAAACAAAAAGTCAATGCTTTAATTTTTATACATAACTCTTATTAAATTTAGACGATGATTTCTTTTTTTTAGATAAGAATTTTAGTACATGTTTTTCGTATTCCCATTACCGCAGAGAATCACGCCGGATTTTATTCGATGTATAACATGACAACAACATTATTACAAACAATTATATCACAGACGCAAGTTTTGCTTTTGTTTTTGGGAATAAGTTTTTTGCAAATAAAAATTTCTATAATATATTCACATTTTCAAACAGTTATTTACACGATGTTAAATTTAAGATCTGTCATACAAAACAAAACAAAACAAAAATTGAAAACAAAAACATATCTCTCCCTGATGTTACATAAGCCGCGATGATAAAAACCAATTCTTTGTATTTTTTTTTTTTTTAAAGCTGAAATTATGAGAATACTAACTATTCTCTCTTTTTTCTTTTTCTTTCTTTTTTTTTGGGGGGTAGAATTCTCTAGTTAGGAAAAACATTTTTGTGACAACAACATTGAATCTAAGCATTTTTTCCCCCCTAATCAAAATTTTCAACTCTTGATAGCTCCAAGAATGTTGGAAACATGAGCTGAAGTCTTAGAGCAAAACAGTTTCTTCAGTTCATCATACCTCTCCAGATCAAACTCATACTCGTTCATCAACTTTCTCTGTTTCGCCTCGAACCTGCTTTGGTAAAACCCTTCAAAAGAAGGCTCTTTCGAAGTCCTGACGAAAAACGCGTAACCAGCCATAAAGTACATGGACGTGACATAGAAACAGATCGGCTCCATCACGTCCCACGAGAGTTCCCAAAAAGTTAGCCTCATGAACCCTGCGGTCTGTAGGATCAAGTAACCAAGACCAGCCCAGAGCTCTTTCCGCACCAAAGAATGCGCTTTCACATCAATCACTGCCTTCTCTGCTTCGAGCTCTTTCAACTCGATTCTCCGTGGGTCGTTTGGGTTATGGATCTTTGGCAAAGGAAGCAGTCCTTCAATGGATTTTGTAACCTGATCAGACACAAGAGCAAAAGACAAAAACAGAAAATGTTTGGGTAAAACACGACCTCCACCACCTTCTTTTTGAGACACACAATTAGCACTCAAAAACACACACAACAAACACACCTTTATGAATCAATATGACTAGCTATAAAGTCAATCAATCCATCCCCATATCCCTGTTTCTTTTCACCATTTACTAATCTATCCACATAAACCCAACCCCCATGAATCAGATCATCATCTCTATCAATTTTTTCCATTTGGATTAATCCTAATAACCCACCAAGACCATGTTAGTAGAACAATCTAAAGCGTCTCTCAACTCTCTCTCTCTCTCTCTCTCTCTTTTGATAATTTTGTATTTTGGTATGAAATCACCAAAAGGGTCTTGACTCAATTGAACCCTAATCTAACCAATGGTTTTTTTTTCTTTTTTTTTTTTTTTTGGATTTAGGAAATTTTTTAAAAGGTTGAGGTCTCTGTAGAAATTGTTCGTCTTAATCACCATCCCTCAAACTTGGGAACCTCCTACGGAACTCTCTGGTAAATAACACAGAGGTTTTTGATTCTCCTGTTGAAATTGGAAGCAAAAGAAAGAGATCCAACCGAAATAAAAATGGTATCAGTTTTCGATATCTTCCAAATAAAAAAAAAACTTTTCGGGAACCTAATTCGAGATTTTAAAATCTCTATCTTATCTCTCCCAAATCAATCAATCAATCAGCTGCATACTCAGAGATTTTCACAAAATCAAAGATGATTTCAGATTGCTAAAACTCAAAATGGTGTAGAAGAAGGAAAAGAAGAAAAGTACCTGATCAGGTCTAAGACAAACGGAATCTCCCAAAACGATGACGTTTGCTGAATCATCAAGCATCTTGGCGATTCTAGATCCTAGATCTGGATCTGAAGAACCTTCACCACAAACGCTAACAAACTCCGAATACGGCATCCAGCTTCTCCCCGTCTCTCTAAGCTTCGATTTCACAATCTCGATCTGCGCCGCTCTAAGCAGCTTCTTCATATCCCCAACCGTAAGACTCGTCTCCGTCTCCGTCTCTTCCTTAACCGGAGGAGCAAGTCCGTCTAATCGAATCCGATCCTTACTCCCATCGATCTCACGGATCTTCTCAATCAAACTCTCACCAACAGGCATCTGCATAATCTCCGGCCTAATCATAGCAGTGTTATGCAAAAACCGCCGCGAAATCCCCATATCCCCAGGCTCCGGTGCGATCCTCGCCGTATCGCCTGAATCATTCGGAACTCTGGTTCGTACGGCTAACGAGGAAGACGAGATACGACAATTCGTAAGACTCTGCGACGCGACATTCGTCATGTTGAAGAGCTTCTTCGATAAAAGCTTCCTCATCGCCATTGTTGTAAAAAAAAAAAAAAAAAAAAAACTCTCCCAAGAAAACTTTGAGAGAGAGAAAGAGAAATAAAAATAAATAAATCGTTTTTTTATTTACGACTGAATAATGAAACAATAGAGACTAAAAGGGGTTTATATACTGTTACAATAATAACTAAAAATAAATAATAAATAATAAATAAAAGAGGCTCGTACACGTCAGCGTATATCGGAACGTACACGATAAATTAATATTTACAGTAACGGAATATTCGTTTTTTGGACACTCTTTTTTTTTTCTCGCGAGAAATATGGAGGTGATGAGAGCCGTACACGTGTTAGGGTTGGTAGTGGTGATAGCATTGCGGTGCAGTTGTAGCCGTTGGATGTACTGTTTTGTTTTGGAGAGAAACCTAAATTAGTTCACAACGGCAGGCAAAACAGAGTAGAATGAAGAAAGTAGGAAACGAAAAGACTTATTACGTACACGCAAGCAGACGTGGATCCACGTACCTTTTTTTATTTATTTATTTGAATTTGTTATTTTTTTACTTTTTAGTTTTATTTTTAACTAGTTTACTAGGTTAATTTGATAAATACTCCAATATGTTATTCTTAATTATTAGTTATTGACATTATAATAAATTTTAAATTATAATTTTCAGAAAAAAATCATTTTTTGTTTTTGTTAGTTTAAATTTTTATTTTGAAAAATAAAGTTTGTAATATTTTTGTTAACCTTGAAATAGTCTTGGTCTAGATTGTTTACTTATTATTCAGTGTTTAAGAAAGTGTTATAAACGAACGTTGACCCGGTGCGTAACATCTAAAACACTTAATTGGAATTTAATTGATTTTAGATGCTTTATACGTTTACATAAAAAATTATAGATATGTTATTATTAACAAAAATTATACGAAAACATACATTAAAAGTAAAACACAGAAGATATTAAATTTATAACCATGACTATGAAGTTAAAAATTATAAATTAAAATCTTTATATTTGGAAATTAAAAATTATACTAAACTTTTTTTAATTAAATAATAATAGACTGTTTTTTCTTGTATAATTTTTTTGAATCGACTGAAACAACTTACATCTATTTAATAATTAAACCGTTAAACATTAATCTTTTATGGTTTAGACGATTGTCTATATATCGATAAAACTTCTACATCTTAAATGTGTGTAAAAATTATACATACGCTATTTTTTTTTTAAAACGCTATTGAAATCATAGAAAATTTTCAAGTGATGACTTCATATAGTTACATTACTAAACAACATTTTGCTCCACTAACACAAGTGAATAGTCCTTTATACAATCTAATGTAAAACATACAAATTACGCTTTATATGTCCATCAAAATAGTACATTTCTCACCATCATTCTGATTTTCATCAAACTTTTTTTTTTGTAATACATGTTCTAAAGATGATTCGTAAAAGCGCATACCACATATATTATATAAGATTAAGGTAATTCGATATTTGGATTCGAGAAAAATAAATCTTTTTATGTACAGTAGATCCAAACAAAAAGAAGACACAAATCAAGGTACAAAAGTTTCTAAAAGATTACGAAAAACAATATTTTAAGGAGGGGGGGGGGGGGGAGAGGGGTTCTGAAAAAAACATTACACAATTACACCAAATGTTTTAGGCCGTATTTTATGTGATGCATATTATTTACATTTTCCAATGATCTAAAAAAAAAGATTATAAATTACAAAAAAAAACAATACCAAAAATTCCGGATACATAACATTTGTGAACTTATGTGGAAAAAAGAGTTATGGTTTTCAACGAACGAGAAACGTATAGTACTATAGAACAACAGTACCAAAAATCTCTCGCACATACAACACATCACATTTGCGAAATGCAGTGGAAAAAAGAATCATAGTTTCGATGGTTGAGAAAAATAAAGTATAGAATGACCAGCAACAGCAAGTGGATCAAATAGATAAGCATTCACCTGTTCTCAATATGAAACAAATTCGCATGTAGACAAATATAATGGTAATCCATAAAAACTTTGAGTAAGTGTTTTAGTTTTTTTCAATAAAAATTCTTTTAGTTTTTCGAGTGAACCAAACGAATATCTTTTTAGGATCTAAAACTAATCCGTTGAAAAATTTCATATAAATCAGATAATCATTTGTGTTAACAAAATAATATTTTTCTTTTAGCTTCCACCATATTATTACTTTTTGCTATTAAACTTACATTATCTAGTGCATATAATTTATTGCATACAAGACAAAAGAATGATACGTTAACGTGTTTATTTGAAAGCAAACGTAAATTAAAATGATGGCTATTTTGTAGTTTATACTTTTCGCATATGTTCCTCAAGCTTTAAGAAGTCTCCCGAGACTTTGGGAGCTATAATTAACAATTTGGTAAAACTATTATAGTACTGTATTAGCAAGTTGTACACTGACACGTTCATAGTATTACAGCCACTAGTTACAAACTTATTGGAAGGTGACAAGCAATGTCCACATATTTGCCACATAGTTTGGCAGAAAAATTCTAAATTCTAAATTTATTACATAAATGGTTAATCGACTTACTTAGGTCTAAGATGTAATTAATTATGATTACACAATTATATCAACTTTGACTTGGGGCTAATGGTGATGCCAGCAAGTGGCAGTTGCCACTTATATTATTAGACCCAATCAATGCTACTTAATGATAGAAATCCATCTTTTAAATTATGCAAGAGGTAATCTAGTTTATGGGTTAACTGACTTAAACATCTACATGAAAGTATTTTAAAAATATGTTGAACCCATCAGAATTTAGAAAATAGACCATTTGGTTATATGTTAAATCTAGATGAAGTTTTAGAGGTCAAGATATGATTTATAAACATTTATGAAGATATGATTCATGAACTTTTTGAAAACGAAGAAACTAATCTACACATTTTACTATGTTCTCTCGGTGCCACCTTTCAGAATGAAATATAACAAGTGGACTACTACTTCAGAATATCGTCACCATCTGCTTGGACGTGTCACGTGTGTGAATAGAGTATATCGCGACAAATCGAGTGCGTTCGTCCGTTTTAGTTGATATTTTAGTACAATTTATTTTATTGTCTTGTAGTAAATGTTCAAATTTTATAAGCCTATATGGGTTAGATTTATTCGACTAGAATATTTATATGGGTAACTTAAATACACAAAGAAGAAAACTCGTATATGGGTTTAGAGCAATTTAATCCATGGTGTTTCTTTTGTCATAATTAAAAAAAAAACACAAAACCAAACTGCAATTTTTTTTTTTAAACTTTGGTTTAACGTTTTTTTATTAAGTTATTTTCATTAACCATGTTTACAACTTACAAGATAGCGTCAGAAAAGCATATTCTTATGAGATGATAGACAAATATAAATGTATAATGAAAGGGAATATTCTTTGGACTCTAGCATCAACACCGTAAAGAGTAATCGATCTGTATTTCTTTTTTTTTTAATAAGTCGAGTTCAGTGCATTTGTTTTAATAGTGATTCACATTACAATGCATAACAAACGATATGAAATAAAAGGACATCATCGGAAGGTTCGCATTGCTTGTACCATCACCTTTAGACACGGGAAGTACTCCAAAACGGATGGATACAATTAACCATATAATTGTACCTGACACCACTAATTGATTTCTATTTTATCAACAACGAAGAAAAAGAAACGGGAACATGTTTTAGACATTAGGTCACATACAAAGACAAGAAATGGATTCTCGATCGTTAAAATCTAATGTACGAAGATTTCATGTCGAACTTAATTTTTTTTTAATTAGTTTGGTTGTGAAAGCGATGGCTAGGCCAATGGGTGGGTGGCAAAAAATTTAGCTTTTATGATTACGGTTTATGTAAAAAGCATGAATACAATGGTGATGATAACGATTGGGGTATTCTACAATCTAGACCATTGTCATTTTCTTGTTATCATTCATGCGAAGACTCTCCAATATAGAGTGACGCCATCTTAGAGAGAAAGCTTTATGATCATTTTAATTGGTTAGAGAATTATAACAAGATACATTTCTTACGTTCGGATACAGTGTACCCAAAAGATATGGTAAAAAAAATTACGAACAAGCTAAGTTCTTTGAAATATGTGTGGCGCCGCTAGCACTACTACAACATGTTATGTCATATATATGTTCTCAGATCCTTTATATTTAGATCCAAGGTTTATGTACCAAGCTATGATTTCTGAATATCATAAAACTAAGCTTATTCCAACACATGTAATTAATTTTTGTGAGTGGTCAATTTCCTGCTTACCGGCTCAAACTCAGATCTAAGAATAACTTTATACGTATTATGTGCTGTGTTTGCGCTCTGAGGTGCATGCATGCTCAGAAAAAGTGACAACTATCTTAAAAGGTACATGCACATTGTGAGACCAACTTCCGCTGCCTCTCTAAGATCCTAAAAGGGTGTCCGCAGCAAAACAAGTTTGAAGAATTGCAAAAGCAAAACCATCATGCGGCGGAAGTGCTTACCGGTTCGGGAGAAAAAAAAGAGCAAGACGTCCCCAAGCACCACAAATTAAACATCCTCTTTATCAGTTTGTCTCCCAGTTAAGTGTTTTATTTTGATATATGTTTGACGTACACTTAATTTTTACTAAAGAAATTGTATGAGTTTATTATAGGTACGTAGCTCATATTGTAGTTTTGTTTGAGTTTCTTTACATGCATGTTATAAAATTATGTACATTTTTAAATATATCTTTTAATAAACATAGTAAAATGTGGTTACACTTAAAAATAAGGGAACACACTACTTTAGCATGTATACATAAACCCAATAAACACACAAATAAAACAAATAATCACTTATTTCTGTTAGCAATAAAAGTAGTAAGAGACACTAAAGGAGCCACCTTTTCCGAACTAAACCCTTGAAGATGTTGCCGTGCATCTCTCGTCAATCTCTTAACAAATTCTCTCGATTTCTCCAACCCCATTAACTTTGGATACGTTAGCTTTCCGAGGAGCTGATCTTTTCCGGCAGTTTTTCCCAATTCCTCCGACGACTTCGTCTCGTCCAAAATATCATCCACCACTTGAAACAACAACCCAATGCACCGTGCAAACCTCCTCACTCTCTCAATCTGCTCATCAGATCCACCACCAATAATGGCTCCAAGAACCGCGGCAGTTTCCAACAAAACCGCGGTTTTATGGACATGGATAAACTCCAAATGCTCTAATCCGGCTTCGCTTAAGTCCACACCTTCACTGCTTATATCCATCGCTTGTCCCGCAACTAACCCTTTCGTGCCAATAGACCTAGCCAATTCTCTCACCGCCCATACCATTCTCTCCGGTGATATCTCTGCCGTTGTCATGTGCTCGAAGGCAAGAGACAAGAGAGCCCCACCGGAGAGAATAGCTACTCCTTCACCATATACTTTATGCGTCGTGGGCTTCCCACGGCGTAGATCATCATTGTCCATACAAGGTAAATCGTCTTTGATAAGAGACATCGTGTGGATCATCTCAACCGCACAAGCGGCTGGCATTGCTGCATTCTCTTTGCCACCTACCAGCTCACAAGAAGCGAGACAAAGTATTGGCCTAACGCGTTTTCCAGCCGCAAGAATCGCATAACGCATGGCCTCGTGGATCTTGAGTGGCTCGCCGACTGGAATGGCTTCCTCTAGAGCTTTGTTAACTGATTCGGCTTTGCTCATCATGTACGGATCAAATTCAAACGTCAAGTCGTCATCTGAATCGATATCTTCATCTTCTTCGTCTTTGGGAGAATCAAGAAACTCGGCTACTTCTTTTTGTGATAAAAACGCAGCCCTGGCCCGAGTTTCCAAAGAAGGCTGGAGGAGACGGGCTAGCCTCGGTTTAAGATTCGTGAAGAAGAAGTTTATGGAGAGAATGAGAAGTGAGAGATAGAGAAAAAGAATTTGAGGTTCCATTTCACCAAATAAAATCAAAAAACTTCTTTCTCGAGTTATTTGTCCCATTAGTCTAATTTATAGGGAGATTTATGTATATGTCAACCGGACTTGAGAGTGATGTTGATATCTTCCCGTAACGCTTTAGTTGTTGCCGATTAGAGAAGGAAGACGTCTCATCTTCATGTCCTCAATTACGTAAAAGAAAGCAGAACCCAAAAAACATGGACCTCGTGAGAGACTACTTCATCTTCTCTGCACGTTTCCTTTATATTCTTTCAAGCACTAATCTTCATTAACACGCATTATTTACTTGAACTTCATACAACTTCACGTCCTCTTTATTTTTAATTTTATTAAAATGGATTTGATTCTTTAGTGTCCACCTTAGGAGTCCCCCCAGTTCAAGCATTACGATATTCACTTACAAACGTGTCTGTTATGTCTTGTGTGATCATTCACCATTAGCAAGACCATGATAAAGTTTGGCGAATAAATCCATAAAACTAATATTATCCTATTTATAAAAAACTATTCGATGAACTTTTGAAGTAGTTTACACAATTTGGTTTTATTATGCCGCGGTAAAGTTCCTTTCTAATATAAATATTATTAGTAGAAATATAAAAAAGGTTTCTAAAATTTAGTTAAAATTATATATATATATATATATATATGTTTAGACATTAGTAGTTTAATTTTACTATTCGAATCATATATATATGCATACATTGACAAATACATAGGGTATCTAAGGGTTGGGCTAGCTTGTGCCTTTCGAACATACAGTATTCACTTTTGAAAGTGCATTAACCAAAACCAAAACGCAAGAAGAAATTATATGTTTGGTCTTCTATAAAGCATACCCGATATAAAGAAAAAAAATGTTCAAATGTCTAAATCTTTTTGTTACATTAATTTTCAAATATGAAAACATAAATAAATACTACAAACAGTTCTTTAAAAATTTAAAACCATAGAAGAAGACAAGGATACCAATGGATATAGTTTCAAACCAAATTTCATTAGAAATATTTTATAGTATAAGATCCCTGTTATTAGACTACTTAATCATTATGTTTTGCATATATTTTGCATTGGGTTATATAAATCCTAAAACCCCTAAAAAAAGAATAAACTTTAAAGAAAAAATCAAATTAATCACTTTACCTGAAGAGCAGTAAGATGTTCTTGGTAGAAATTATTGACAGGAACATCAACACACTTAGCTTCAAGCTTATAACAAACTTTGCTCTCAACAAGACAACTCCTAATCTTATGCCCTGGGTGGTAATTTTTTGTCTCAGGCTGTGTCCCATTAATTATTAGTGTGACTGTTAGGCAGTAGTATTGGCACGACTCCTTCTGGACACCTTGTGGTGCTGAGACAAGCTTCCCATGTCTAGCTTCTTCCTTTTAGAGTTTCCATCACTCTAGGCATCTCAGATGGTGTTTCCTGTATTATTTTTCATTAAAAACAAAAGAGATTGTTAACACTGAAATTTAAGAGATAAAATGGCTAATAATGGTATAAAAACATAAAATAGACAATTAAAACAATTTTGTCCAAAAAGAAAAGAAAAAAAAACAGACAAATTAAACAACAAAACAAGTTACCTGTAGTTTGTAATATTTTACAAGAGGATGGTCAAATGCTTGCTGTCTGTTTTTGTCGATGCATTCGACAATTAATATCACCATCGGAAGTGTATTTAAGAGGCTTTCGTTTTTTATCAACATGACGAAATTATATAAGGATATCCTTGTTATTAGACTACTTAATCATAGATGATTGTCTATTATGTTTTGCATATAGTTTGCGTTGGGTTATATAAATCCTAATATTCTTATATCGTAATCAATACGATAAAAGAAAAATGTGTTGCTTTCCTTGTGTGACACATCAGCTTTAACATTGAAGTTAGTATTGATACCTCAATTAAAATCAATAGCCAATAAAAACATTTCGATTAATTCAACTAAGATTTCTAAACCAATAAAAATCTGTGTATCATTAGGCCCAAAACCCGCAGGCTGGCCCGGTTCGGCCCGGTTTTAAAAACACCAAGCTCGGACTTAAATATATGTCTAGAAAAATCGGGCTTTTTGGACTCATCCCGTTCGGGCTTTAGAGTTTTTAGGGCTTAACCGATCGGGCTCGGACAAGCCCGAAAACCCTTATACAAATATAATTATACTTTTTTTTGTTAACATTTTTGTTTGATTGCAATATTTTTTTAATGATTTATTGTAAATAAAGTTTAAAACTCTAATTTTAGTTTTCATATTTACTTAATAACCTTACTTTATATTTATAAAAAATTTATCTGTGATACTTTATATAAAATATATATTTTTTATTTGGTTTTAAATTTTTAATTTTAGATTAAGTTGGGTTTAGTGAATATAGATAAGTTATTTAAATTTTGATTGATTTGTTTTATATTACACCTTTAAACATTTCTTTTTAATACATGTTATAAACTAACTTATAAGTTTGAATTTTTGATCCGTAAGATAAGCTCGGAAAAGCCCAAAAAGGCTTGTAGCCCTGTTAGAGCCGGGTCGGGCTTTGAAATATAGGCTTGAAAATATTTTGGGCCGGGCCGAGAAGGACTCAAATATATGCGGATTTTACGGGATTTCGGGCCGGACCGGGCCGAGCCAGCCCGATTGACACCTCTATGTGCCACATCACGTTGTCTTTCACTTCATAAACCTTTTCCAACATAATAAAAAAACACGACGACTCTAATCGTTTGTTCTTCTCCTTCACACTATAAGACTGCTTTTGAATTTAGTTAGAGAGAATAAACAAAAAAATCGTCACAAAGTTTTGCCTTCAATGAAACAAACATAAAGAGAAGAAAACGCACGACTCGTGCGGCATGAGACATGGAAGAAGCATAAGTCATTGTTAAAGAGGCAAAGCAATCTTACCAAATTCACCTTTGATTAATTCGAACAAGAGTTTCATCAAAATCTACATATTCTGAAATCATATTCTCCGGTTATCGAGAACTCTTTGGAAGAAGAGGCGAAGTTAAAAATTAGGATAGGGAAGAAATTTGATAAGATAGAATAGATAGAGAGAGAAAAGGAGAAAGGAGAGAGAGAAACACATTGTGATGTGAAGAACAAGGAAGAAGAGAAGAGAGACATAGATATATCAATTCCTCTGGTAAGTCTCTCACTAACCACACAATTGTCATCTGATATACAAAAGATTAAAAAATTCACAAAAGAGCAACTTGGGCATGACAAAGTTCATTAATCTCTTTTAGAATCGCAGGTCCAATCGAGGTAAAGATGTCATTTTTATTCAAGCTTTTAGGATTGCTTCAAGAAGAAATATTAGTGTTTGTGTAAATTGACTCACCTGTTCTTTGTTGACTTAGGTCTTAAATGAAGATGATATTGAACAGATTGCTGCTTTGGATAAGAACATTTTTTTTTAAGGTTTAGTATAATACATGTTACTTACTACTACTTCTAGAACTCTCTATGTGAAAATTATCATTTTTTAGTTCTCTTTCCATTTTAGTAAATTTCAAAAGCTTCATCTTTGGTTTATGTCAGATTTACGAGACAAAAGATTGAAGTGACTAAACCTAAAATACTCTAAGAGATCCATCAAAAACATTTAAAATGAAGACATGAAAGAGTAATATATCTTACTGTTCTAGAAGATTTGTGAGTGAGAAACAAATCAAGAACTAATGGTTTGTAATTCCTAAACTTATTTAGTAATAAAATTTAAAATCTGTTCAGAAACTAAATTTAAGAAAAAAAAAACACAAATATCATATGATGATGTAAATAATAATAATAAGAAATACTATTGAAATTTTCAAAAACTTATGAATTAATTCTAAATAATATATATTAAATTATGAATCGAGAAAAACAAAACAAAAATATGACAAAAATAATATAAAAAAATTAATCCTGCAGCGTAGCGCGGATACCAATCTAGCATTTATAAATACATTTGACTTCATCGTATGTGTTATAAGAAAACACCGTGATTAAGTTGTGCATGTGGTTAAACTTATAATACATTAATACCCAAAACGTCAACCTGACTAAAAGATCTAGCAGACCCTTCTTAATTAAAGTAGTACAAATTATGAAATTCTAGAAAGCCTTTAAAATCATTCCTAAGTTATAAAAAAAATAAAGATGAAATCACAAACCACGCAGGTCTCTGCAACTATTGCTTCTTCCTGTAAGTTTTCATCTCCGAGATTGCTTATAAATGCTTATGGAGAAGATGAAGAAGACAATCTTTACTTTTATAGTTGATCTTCGATGAATAAGGTCAAAGCAAGAAGGAGAAGACAAAGTGGAAGCTGTTAGAAACGTTTCTAAAGATGACACTTTGTCTCTTCTTTCACAATTCTCTTCTTTCACAATTTAACTTCACTATAAAGAAAACATACCTTATTGTAACACCCTCACCACCACTTTTAGTAGGCCACACATCTTCTTTTTGTTCGTGAACCTATCCTTATTCGACGGCCGACAAGTTATGTCCAAGAAGCTCGAAAAACTTGTTTACCAACTCCATAAATCACCATGTGATTTTTCTTCATATTTTGTTATCATTCACATGGTATCAAAAATCACTTTGAAATTGTTCCAGCTCAAGCACACTTAACGCTAGAATTCTCATGAGATGGTTAAACAAAAAAATAAGTGAACTTTGATGACATAATGTTCAAATCAATTATATTAGACTTCTCTATATATATCATTAATTATATTTCGTAAATTCGGGGTGTTACACTCAAATTCTTGATAAGAGATAACCAAGATGTAGTGTAAAATTTGTCCATATATATGTGAAATATATAGTCTGATAAGAATTTGTGGTTCTGGGGATCCCGAAGATGTTTGAGGAGATGCATATGCCAAAGGAGAGAATGATGTTCAAGATTCGTGATCCAAAAGGGAACAAGTCATGGAAGGTTATAAGGTCACTGGTACACAATCAAGATATTCATTGCTGGATGGATTTGTTTGGTCAAAGAGTTAGGTTTAGTGGTCGGAGATGTTTGCACATCCAAGCTCATCAAATCAACCAAAGTAGAAAAAGGGACTTGGTGATTATGCTGTTGAGGTGATCACAGATGATGATGCTGTATGTGAGGAGTGAGGTGATCTTCAGTTTGATCAATCTCTGAGACTCTAGCTAAATGCGTCAGGAAACCAATCTTCATTATGTATGGTGTGTTATTACAATATTGTTTCTCTGAGATTTTTGTGTTAGTGCATTGTTTTTTCTCTCCTGCTTGGAGTTTACAATTCTATCAAGTCCGATAGAGATCACATCATCAATCACCAAATATTGAAGCCACTAGAGCCACATGATATGTATAACGAAACAATTAATAAACTAATGAAAAGCACATGATAAATCAATAGTATCAAGGTTTAGCCAAAAAGACAGAACACACTAATAAATAAATATCATAAGTGAGCTGTACAAGCAATATGGTCATAAAACACCAAAGATAAAATCAAACATAAAAAGCAAACTCCAGAGTAATTTATAAAAGGATCAACGAATCTCTCTGTCCTAAAAAAACCCAATAAACTATGTTCAAGGCTTATATCCATAGGTACGGGTATAACTGTCATCCCTCTTGTTGTTCCTGAAAGCACAGCAACCAACAGAGTAGACAATGATGAGGAAGACAAGGAAGATGATGTTTACGATCGCTACTTTCTTCCATGCGCTCTTGACGTTGTCGAGTAGACCCGCTTTGCAAGATTGACAATCGAAGCAAAGCCTGTCTTTTGCGTTGTCCCAGGTTTGGCAGTCTGGATGAGCAAGTGTTCCCGTTGTGTTCTTGTTCCAGGTTGTGGGGTTTACGTACTCGAATCCACATGCATCTGAGGGTTTGCAGCAACCAGACTGTAACACAAAAGAAAGATTTGTTAGTTAAGTTATAGCCGCCTTCAGATATAGAAACATTCAAAAAAGATTCATCTTCAGAAACTATCTAACAAACTAATCACATACAAAAGTGCTAAGAACAGAGCATAACTAAGTTACAAATTAAAGCTTGCATCTTAAGTAAGAATCAAACACTTGGAGATCACTAAAAAAAAGTCAATCCTTTTCAAACATTTGATCAAAATTTTAGCAATTCAACTAAAATCTTATAGAGACTAACCCATCAATTTTAATCAAAATTAGGAACTAAGGCATATATGTCTATGGGTTCAGATTCTCAATCAAAACAAAAAAAAAAACTGAAACTTTGAATCAAAAAGCACACCTTTTGTGTTAAAAAAAAAATCAAAAGTTCAAGAATCACAAAAAGAGAACTTTAACGATCAAAAAGCTTAATCACTTTCTAACTTTTTGATCACAAATCACTAAAAACCCTAATAATAGGAATAAATTTAGAAAGACAAAAGTCAAATCAAACACTTTACCTGAAGAGCAGTAAGATGTTCTTGGTAGAAACTATTGACAGGAACATCAATAAACTTAGCTTCAAGCTTAGAACAAACTTTGCTCTCAACAAGACAACTCCTAATCTTATTCCAGTTTTTACCATTATTAACACGATTCTGCAACCAATCAGAGTAATCGCCAAGTCTATACTCTTTATAACCTTTCCCAGCAATAGCTTCACCTGCGCCTTTGTTTGTAACAACAAAGGCGAAAACTGTTATACAGAACACAAGGAGAATCAAGAGGAACATGACAAAGAGATAAACCCAAAGAAGCCATGTGACTCTGCAACATGAACCGATCAAACCAGCTATGGCTACAACCATGAGAAAAACTCCAAGAGCAATCACGGGTTTGTCTAGGAATCTTTCACACTCTGTTGACCCTTTTTGGCTTAGCCAGATTCCTCCAGCTAAGATTGGGATCGAGAGGAGAAAGACTAGGAAGTTGAGTATACCAACAAGGTTGTTGCTACAACGAACCATGGTTGATTGATTTGGAAAAAAAAAAAGATTGAAACTTTTGAGGGAAGCTTAAGAGTTAAGAAGATGTAAACAGTGAAAAAAGATTGAGAATTTGAGGAACACAGAAACGTGTATATCGAGTGGGTTTAGGTTGGTTGAGAGAAATAAGTTTATATAGAGAAGATTGAAACGCGTAGAGAGAGGCGTCTCTTACAGAGAAGTTTCTTAAGTTTTGCTTTAGTTTGGTTCTCATTTGTCTTAAGGAAAAGTAGTTGGAGACTTGAAGACTTGGTTGTATTGGAAGAAGGACTCTTTAGTTTCCCACGCGCTTTTTTATGGCGAGTGGTCGAGATTATTTTGGATAATGACTTAAATTGTAAATAATTATTATTTTATTTTCTTTTTATACTATATTGTTTTCTACATATTTGATCTTATCTTATTTATGAATTATGACTAAATATTAAATAAAGAGTTTTAAATATATATCTGTCAAACAAAAATAAATTTTATTTCGTAAACGGTTTAGAAATCTAAACCATACTTTTGAATATAATAACTAAATAACTATTATATAACAAAGTTAATAATTTTTTAACAAAACATATTTTTATTTTAATACATAATTTATGACATACAATTAAATAGTCTTATATATATATAATATATGATGACAAATTGTATTTTTATCATTTTTTTAAATATGTATAATAATTTGTTTTTCGTTCTATATATTATCTGAAAACCATATGTCAAACCTAAAAGAAAAGTATTAAGGTTTTGAAAGATCAAGTAGCTTTCGCTTTCATATGATTATCTTATTTCTACTATGTCAAATAAATTTGAGTATTATTTTCTTCTTGTTTTTTACTTGCGTGAGAAAGATGGAAAGGTTTTAAAAGTCCAATTTGATAATTGTTTACTCCCATTTTTTGGTCAACGTTTTACTCGTATTTTATTTAATTAATAAATGTATGCCATTGGAAAAAATTGCAATTTGTTTTTAAGCTTTTGGAGGCTGCATTGCTACCTAACCTACTAATGGAAATTAGATAATGAGAAATAGTAATTCAAATTACATGAACTCTTGTTTTAAAACATATTCAAATTAGATTTGTTTGAACCCGCATGATAGATGTTGTTTACCAAAACAAATTTAAAAACTAGGCCAATACCGGCACTTAAATAAACCAAATTTTCTAGTAATTGTAAAAATTATTTATAGTATTTATGATTGGTAGTTTACTATATTATTATTATTATTTTACTTTTTCAAAAAAGTAAATGTAAACTTTTTAGTTCTAGGATTTGTAATTTATTTTATTATATATATTTTCAAATAATAGGTGTTATCCTTTTACGTTTAAGGATTTGTAATTTATTATATAATTTTCTTTATACGTATCAAAATCCAATCACAAACATGATATGCATCAATCACGTTAACTTTGAAAACCAAATTTTATACAAGATGAGATAATTGAAATTCAATTTGATCATATTCATTAATATCTAAACCAAATAAATTAATAAAATAATTGATGGCCCCCTACATTTAGTAGTAGCTAAAATCTTTCTTACTAAAAAAAAACCTAAAAAAAAAAAAAATCTTTCTTACTCTAATCTGCTATCAAAATAAATTGTAATTTTAGTTAGATTTAAATTACTTGATTTTAAATTAGGTAGAAAACAATAATGTCAATAGTATATATAAGTGTTGGAAATACATAAATACTAATGCTTAGTATTAGTTTTGACAAATCTCATTAAAGTCATTATGACATGTGGGTATCAAATTCACATAAGACATCTAAAATATGCGGAAATCGGAAATTTGGTCTTAAAGGATTTCAGAACTGAGTTTTTTATCTTTCAATCAACCAGAGTATTTTTAATTAGAAATGTATTGGTAAGATACAACTAATCTTTCTAAATTTATTTTTTTGATTTTTCAATAACACAAAAATTCCAAATGCTAAATTTGATTACAAAATTTATGAATTTATTTACATAACATTAATTGTAGCATAAATGTTAAATATTGTTAGTAGGATGTTTAGCCGTGACCTCAATATTAAAATCCTAAGACATGAGTGTGATAATAATCAGTGTTCTAGGTATGGAAGCAAGGAGGAGACAATAAATCATGTCTTGTTTACGTGCTCTTGACCACTTCAAATAAATATATACACTTTTGAGGATTCTCTTGGCATAAGGAATTTTTTTGGGTATCATCAATTTATTTGAACTGCTTAGATGTCTTGGGAGACAACCATGCAAGAGTTATGAAATCAGACCTGAAAGATATGAGTTTTAAATTTCTTGGATTCTTTGGTTTAATTTGAAAAGCTCATATTTTTGAAATTTTTTATGTCTTACATATGATCACTCGTTAAATATTTAATAGGCTGGATGGTTATGATCACCCGATGTCTTAGTGAAGGTGTGTGTGCGCAAAGATTACTTGATTCTCCTCGTCAGCTTGAGTATCAGCGGACCTCGGTGCGGTTTCATAATTCACGGTTCGTTCCAAATTGGTTAAGATGAAGTCTTTTCCTTTAGAGTGGCACGTTGTATGCTCCTAATTTATATGAATATATGAGGCTCAAGAATCTTTTTCTTTCATCTTATTTTTTCATTTATTTATTCTATTAAATTTGTAGTTCTGGTTTGGATTTACATCTATTTTATTGATTTATTCAATCTTGTTGAACAATAATACTGTAAAAATGAGATGCTTAGTCTTTAATTTGGGCGTTCCTTCTTTTAGTAATAGTCACTTAAGTATATAATATTTTCTTTGTAATAAAAGGTACTAAAACTAAACATAGCTTCTATATATATATATATATATTAAAAAAACATAACTTCGCTTATTGCAAGGAAAAAAAAGCATAACTTAGTTACATGGATGATTTATTCAATCCACACAGTTTTAGCGTAATACAAACCCCAGTCTTAGAAAATAAAAACATTACATTCAATTTCACACTTATGTTTGTTCCACACATAATTTAAGATTTAGTTACCAGATCCGGATCCAGCCCTAGATCCAGCAAAAGAACCAGCAGATGAACCAGCTGAACCACCAGAACCGCCAGAACTTGAACTCGATGATGAGCTTGAGCTAGATGATGAACTAGACCGCGAGCCTGAACCAGCACCCGAGCCCGCACCAGCACCAGAGCCTGAGCCACCACCACCAATACCAATTCCCAACCCAAGACCCAAACCTATTCCCAAGTCCTTCCTTGCTACCCGAGTCTCGGTTAACATAACCAAACTCGAAATAACCAATAAACTAAGAAGAACGAGACCATGTACCCTAGCCATTTTAGAATACCTTTCTATTTAATAAAGCAGTATATCGCTTGTGCTTTATATTTGTAAGTCTTGTTATGAGATCGAAGACTGGAAATATGTTAGTGTATTTATAGTAGCTTTGAGGTAGAGTGAGCTTTGAAGTGGATGCCACTAAGTTTAATTAACGTTGGACCCAACTATCTTCGATCATTTTCTCTATGTTATTGACTTGTACACTCAGAGCTACATAAAGGAATAGTTATTCAACTATTAGACAATTAACAAATTATGTATTGTATTTTCATATAGTGTATTTAGTGTGAATTGAATCATATTTTGGCGCTACCCACCCACTCACGACGATTGTAAGTGGATGAGGCATTGTAAGTGGATTTTACTCGGTGAAATCAATCACTCGTAATAGCAAAAAAAAAAAAACAATGATTCCACTTTTTCTTTGTTACATTAATTACACGTTCTTAAATCAAAACCATTTATTTTGTAACACGAAAAGCATTTTAACTTCAAAAACGATACGTAGTCATAGACCGTAAAATCGATGCACATACGAAAATCTATTGAGTTTGTCGTTTCGATCCTGTCAAGCACGTTTTACGGTTTAAGTTCATGTTTACATACTGAAATTTTATACTGTTAACAAGGACAAATACGCACGCATACTGCATAACAAATGCCGTTCGAAAATGTTCCCAGAATTTACTGATTATTTAGTCCAAACAATATTTACTTTGTAAAAACAATTCTCCGTTTTAGGTTTTATACCATAAAATGTCGGGTACATATATATATTTCATACATAGTTATTACTGATATGAAGGAAGCATGGATCAGCCTTCAAAGAAGTTGTTTAAAAGCGTTTGAAGCATTTCCCATATGGATGAGCTTCCTGATAGAAGTTTTTCATCCCGTCTCATGTAACTCTTTTAAAGTTTATACAACAGATTCTTCAAGAATAAAATGTACGATAGCCATTATCCTTACTACTTCACCACTAAAATTTTAATAAAATTGACTACCAAATTTTAATTAAAATGTCTAAAATTAATGTGAATTTTATTAAATTTAAATTAGACTACCCATAAGAATATATCAATTATTCTAAAATTAATTAACGGTATATACTTATCACACAGATTAGGTAAGATGATTACTACCACTGCCAAAATGCCTAAACGAAGACAAAAGAAATACTAATCAAGCCACTAGAAACGGAATAAACTCTCTCATCCACATTGAGAATATTTTATGGCACTTTGTTTTGAGTAATGAAAGAGCGGTTTACAAAGTTTTGATACATTAATTTAGACATTCTATAGCCATACAAATTTATAAACAGAATAATACACATTAAGAAATGAAATAAAATGATGCTTACTTTCGATAATTTTATATTTTGCTAACTAATGCATACTTTTTTTTTGTACAAGAAAGTCTCACACAACTAATTTGTTCTTCCCTATGATAGATCTCCTTATACAGAGACCTCCTTGTATTTATCACATTTTCTTAATATTAATAACATGTCATTTCACATTTCTAATATGGATTTTCAAACTACTCTCTAATCTCCTTTCATTCCACTTTGATTTTACACAATCCTTGAAACATATAATTGCACAATTTTTGAAAAAAACTTATGAATTTCAATCGTCTTCATTTAATTATTAGTATTTAAATCATCATAATTTTACATTTAAGACATTTCTTAATTGTTATGGAAATATGGGATATGACCATTTGGTGATATATATATATATATATATATATATCTTGTCGCATGATGGTAAGCCATTGTAATAGGAAGCAACTACATCTCTATCGCATGTTATGCTACGAAATGATATTCACTATTAGAGTTTATGTAATCACAAAAAATTAGAAAAAGAATTGTATCAACACATGACACACATGTTTACATAATTATTAGTCACACAATAAACTTATTTGTATGGATATAAGTATATGGAATTTAGAAAGAAAAAAAAAAAATTTGTCACACATTTTTTGTTCCCTAAATTCAAAAATTATAAAAACAAAATTTTGTTCATAATTTACATATATATTTGATTTCATAATTTAATAACCATGTATTTTTTTCATACTTGATTGTTTTACATGATTTTCTTCCTCTCCAAATAAATATTAGCTTGATGTCAAAGTTACTCATTAAGACACGTGTCAAATATATTGATTAGATGTTAACACATGTCAAATTTTTCAAAAACTTGATGTCAAAGTTACTCATTAACAAGATCGTGACACGTGTCAAATATATTGATTAGATGTTGACACGTATCAAAATTTACAAAAAAATAGATTTACAGAATTTTACATGTTTATATTTTAAAAAATTTATTTTTCTAAATCAAAAAAGAAAACTAACAAAATCAATATATTTTTCATTGTATGCTAATTATATTATATGTGTGTTCTTAATAAAATTTTTCATGTGTAAGCAAAAACTTAATTTATTAAACATGTATATTAATCAATAAATAATAAATAACAAAGTTAAAAGAATAACATAAGTTATTTAACATAATTTTAGTCAGATATAAATTGTATTTATCGTTGTAATATATATTTTTTTTATTGTATGAGATAATATAAATCTTATGAGATAATATGTAAATTTTTATTGTAAGTAAGTACACAAAACCTTGAAAGAATAATGAACTTAAAAAAAAAAATTCAATAGATGATGTGTGTTAGTATAGTTTTACATGTTTTATTTTAAAGATTTTAATGCATGTAGTAATATGAGAAACCTCAAAAGAAAATAGAAAAAATGAGTTTGTACGAATGAATTTTTGGTTAATTGATGAAAATTTACAAAATATTACTTATGAAATTATGAAATATAGAACAATAATATTTAGGATATTTTTGGATTCCAAAAATTTTGTGGGTGTTAAATGATTTTTTTGCTTATTTTTATTATTAAATTTAAAATACTAACCAATATACATATTATCTCATATTATTTCTCTTATTATTATTTTTACTCTAATCCATGAAGAAGTGAATTATGGTTTTACGATGAAATAGATAGTTAAATGTGATTACTAAACTGAATTTCTAACGATGAAATTTATTTTAGAATTAAAAAATTTCAAATATTAATATATATCATTTATAAAAAAATCATTTAAGAATATTAGTAATTTTTAATATTTAATTTTATAATTTCAACACATGTATTTTTGTAATGCATATGTCAAAACATAAGATAATTCAAAATAAATTATAATTTATAGGAATGAATCTTCAGTTATTTGATGAGAATGTCTTTATATCTTTATAATATGTTTTTTATTTTATAAATTTCACTCATGTAAAATTGATTAAGACATGAGGTAAAATTAGTACTTATGAGATAATAACATAACAAATATATCTTAAAAAATGTTGATTCAGTTTTTTTGCGAATTACATTTTGTTAATTTTTATTTGTATTTTCCATTCTTACTAAAAAATATATATGATGTATTAATTATGTTTGATATAAAATATTTATTTCTATGCATTAAAATGAAATGTGTAATTAAAATTAAAATATGGTTTATTATGATGGTATAGATATTTAAATAGTACTCCTTTTCCTATAATAGTTTTTGGGTAAAAAAAGCACAAAGATTAATAAACAATAAATATTATGTCATTTATAAAACTTCAACCAACCAACAGAAAAATATACTGCATAGTTCAAATAGTCATAAATTGTTATATTAATAAAAATTGTACATAGAAATTTGAAAAAATATTATAAAATAGAGCAAAAAAGCCTTAAAATTAGTATATAATGGAACTGAGAGAGTATTAAAATGAAATATGAGAGGTTCATATTCAATATTAAAATGTTATAAGATAAAATCTAAAAACATGTATATTACTACTTAATAATTTTTTCAAATTTTTATCCGCCTAATAACGCAGACCTTATCTAGTATACATATTATTTTTATCAACTATTATATATATTTATGTATTTAAAATCCTTTTGTTCAAAAAAAAAATGTATTTAAAATCCATGACCCACTACAGTATTGGGTCTTCATATAAGGCCCAATAAAAATCTCCACAGGTAAACAAAAATTATCGAAACAGTTAAGGGAACAAACAACACGAATTCCCAGAAAGGCAGAAACAAAAAGATAAAGGGAAAAAAAAAAAAAGAGAATGAAGAATGTGAATCGAGTCTTCTTCTGCAATTCACTCTCTCTCGTCTTCCTCGTTCCTTCTTTCACTCGTTCCACTCTCCGATTCACTTACTCCTCCGCCTCCGCCTCCGCAGCTTCTTCTTCTCCCAACCGTGCGATTCACTGCATGGCTTCCGATTCCCCTCAACCCGGAGATGGTTCCGTCTCTCTTCCTCCTCCTCTTTCCGCGGCGGTTCCCACTTCTTCCGCTTCTTCCGCCATCGATTTCCTCTCTCTATGTACTCGCCTCAAGGTAACCTTTCTATGATCCGCTTTGAGTTCTTTTCGCTAAGATCCGGTGGATTCTGTGGTTATACAGCGTAATGTAATGTTGATGCGTTGTTCTTGTTGATGGATCGTAATAGAATCTGAATTAGTTAGGGAAATGATATGATTCTCAAGCTATGTGGTTGCTTTGAGGATCTAAGTCCTCACTGATGTGTTTTTTTATGTGAATCTGGGTGAGGTTTTGTTTCCTGCTTCGTAGATTACATTAACCTTAGTCCTCCTCACTGATGTGTTTTTGCTAAGATTCTGGTAGTTTCTGTGATTAAGCCATTTCTTCTCGGGCAAGTCTCATTCATGGAATCTTTGAGAAAGTATGATTTTATAAAGATGTTGGTTTCAAACCTCTAATGCAATGTTGTTGTAGTGTTTATAAGACGATGCGTTGTTTAGATTTATGTGTATGTTTGTTACCAATGTTAGATGGATCTGTGCGGAGGTCATACTGTTGATGGATTGTGGAATTTGATGCAATTGTGTATCTGTTTATAAGATCATGTTTGTGGATGTTTGTAACCAATGTTAAGATGGATCTGTGTGGAGATATCTTCACACGTTTCATGAATCTGTAGCGCGTTGCAAAAATGAAACATTGTCAAGTTGTAAAATTTATGTGGCTGCAATGCAACTGTTGATGGATTGTAGAAATTCGTTTGGGAAATGAAACGAGTTTAATCGACGTGGTTACTTTTATGATCTGTGATTACTAAAGTCCTTGTAGATATCAAGTTTTTTCCGGTGTTGTTATGTGAATCTAGTTTTTTTTTTTTTTGTGTTTGCTGCTTTATCTATAAGAATTTGTGTGTTGTTTCCTTTGCTAAACCACCTTTTGTACATCAAATAGACAACTCCAAGAGCTGGATGGATTAAAAGAGATGTGAAAGATCCAGAATCAATAGCGGATCACATGTATCGGATGGGTCTTATGGCTTTAATATCTTCAGATATCCCTGGTGTTAACAGAGACAAGTAAGATTCGTGCTTGCTCCGTCTTTATATTCAAGTTCTCCTGCTGGAATTTAAAATCATTCATATTTGCTTTCTTTTTACAGATGCATGAAAATGGCAATTGTTCATGACATTGCAGAAGGTTAGTTCTTTAACTTCTTTTTAGAGTGTACATCACAAATCACAAGTTATTTAGGAATGATTGTTTGAATTCTATCATTGTTGGTGAGTAGCCATTGTAGGAGACATTACACCTTCTTGTGGGATCTCAAAAGAAGAGAAAAACCGAAGAGAAAGTGAAGCACTTGAACACATGTGCAAACTCTTGGGTGGAGGAGAAAGAGGTCCGTTCTCTTCTATCCTTCAAATACCTTATATATCTTCGTTCTCTATCTTCTTGTGGCTCATTTGCAGAGATACTTATTTATCACTTCTACCATTATATATTTTACGCGGTAACTGCAGCCAATGAAATCGCTGAGCTTTGGAGAGAATATGAAGAGAACTCTTCACCTGAAGCCAAAGTTGTTAAAGATTTCGACAAGGTTGAGCTGATACTACAAGCTTTGGAATACGAACAAGGTAATGACCTCAACAAAAATCCTAATTTGAGAATGACAACAGACTAAATCTCATATTGTTTGTTTGCTATTTTACGGCAGCGCAAGGGAAAGATCTGGAAGAGTTTTTCCAATCGACCGCTGGTATTTGCTGTTGTAATTTAGAATCCAAATACATAAAATCTCTATATGGTTGAAGCCTTTTTAAACTTGTTTCTGTTTGATTCATTCAGGTAAGTTCCAGACTGATATAGGCAAGGCTTGGGCGTCGGAGATTGTTTCAAGAAGACGAAAGCAACATTAGTTCACACATTGATACTTTTTAAAAAAAAATTGGTTTCTTAACGTCTAGTTCTCATCGGAGTTAAAAATACTCGTACGTTTCAAATTTTAATCTTCGTTGCTGTCTTTTACGTTTCAATAGCGATCTTTTTTACTAGTGACTATTTGTATAGGATCAAAATAATTAATCAAGCTCGCAATTTTTTTAATTAAAAAAAAGTATTGGATCTGTGTTATCATACTTTTTTTAAAAAACTTGTGATTGTTATGAATATATTGTATTATGTAGATGCTCTCGGCCCATTAGTATAAATCCTAAACCTTAAAGTTGTATCATTATATATATATTATATCATATGAGATAGATTAATATTACAAGAGAATAATTTCCTAAACTTCTTGTTATAACAGTTATCGGCACCGAGTCTAGCCGTCTAAAAAAATCCAGCAGCCGTCATCTTATCGTCACGTCTTTGCCTCTGTCTTCGGTTTTGCCTCTGTTTCCGAAAAAAAAACTTGTTAAAGGCATCTATGTCTTTATGACATCATCTATTTCTCCGAGTACTCCATCAAGATAAGTAAATTAAAAAATTTGATGGAGTAGTTTTTGGTTACGGTGTTATTGTTCATAATATTAGTTGATGTTCATGATAGAATTAATATTTAATTACTGTCACGATGAATTTATTAGACGGTACTGTAGATATATAATCGATTCATAGTTTTACCATCGTGGTTTATATTCTATTACTCATGTTTGGTTTTGTTTGGTTTATTGTTTGGAGGTGTCGTGTCTGTTTGTGATCATGCTACACCGTCTCCGTTACCACGTAGGCACGTACTACTTTTTGATCCCTCTGTTTTCTAATCATCGAGGTATGTCTTACCCCAAACATGAATTCATGGATAAATTTAAAAAAAGAAAAAAAAAAAAAAAGATTAAGATGTTTGAAACATTTGTGCCATACTTTATTTGATCGGTGTGAAATATATTATAAGGTATCAATTCTATGTTTCATGATTGTTGATCTCGAATTTAATAAAGTCATACAATACCATGCTTTATAATTGGTTGCATGGTTTGTTACTATTTGATGGTCAATCGACTTTATTTTAAATTGGAAAACTAAACTATATTGTTTATTACTTTAATGATCGAACATGACCTATTATATGTTGAGCTTGATGTTTGATTGATTCGTCCAAACTGGCACATATACTTTATAATATATAAATATATGTGCTGCTAATATATATATATAATTTATTATTAAGAAATAATTATAATAATATAATTATATTTTTTGGTAAAATGTTTTAAATTTTATAAGAAAATTCTTTAATGAAAAAAAATGTTTAAGCAATATATATATATATATATATATATAAAGAAATGATGTTTAATATTTATTTAGCACTCATTTATATAATTGTTTATAATGTTTGTGATTTACTTTATTTGTTTAATCACAAATTTAAATCTAATTAAAATTAGATATAATATCATTATGAAATATTTTAAATCATGTCTCCAAAAAAAATGGTGAATACGTTGAAAATTTAGTAACAAATTACTAACTAATGATTATTGATCATGTTTTCTTGGCATCACTTCTATGAAGAGGTTTAAGTCCAAGTATATAAACATAAAAATTTTACTTATTCTTTGGAATAATCTAAAGAAAGTAAATGACTAAAAGTCTATAAAAGAATATATATAAACAACTTAATTCCACTTATAACCATGATTATAATAGAAGATAGTATCATTTTTGAAAATATAGAAGAGAAAATATATTCTACTTGTTATAAAATATTGTTGTCATGTAGACACAATATAATGAAAATATATTTTAAAAATATTATAATCTTGTTATTTGTAAATGAGTAAAATAGTGAGATGTTGATCATGAATCACATCCTATTGGGTTGCTCTATTTATGTGAATTATGTTATAAACGAAAAAGAAAGCAACACTAATGACATTAGTCGAGAAAATTACTATAAAAGTGGTCATGAATGTGGATAGTATATATAAAGTCGCGGTTAATGTCAACTAGTTTCACCACTAGAAGTGAATAATAAGTACTAGAGGTACTTATCTCATATACATATATGATGATGAAAGAATTAGTGTGAGACAATTTCCACTATTCTACTACAATAATAAGAAGTAGTAGAAAAAATATTGAAAACTCTTGAAGAGTATATATACTATTGCCTATGGGAACATAATTTGATAATTATGTGTTATAATCTTCCAATTAGTCTCAAAGTTAAAAGGGTCTAAGATATAATACATTACCCAATTTGAGAATGTTATTGATTACAAAGTGGAATTCAAATCGAGATTGATAGACATGAAGTGTCATCATCTCGAGGGGGATAATTCATGAATCCCACATACAGAGGTGATGGAACAGATATAAGATTATGTTCACACCCAAAATGAGTTTAATCACTCATATGAAAAAGCAAATCTTGAGGACTTGAAAAGTAATCATGTTGAGACAATATGCGAAGAAAATACTTTGAAATCATAAGTATTACCCAAGACAATAAAAGTATTTTAGAGATTACATGCATTATCTAGAAGATGAAATGCTTTGTGAAAATCTCACTGTTTGGCATGACCGGTTAAGCCATTCCGGTTTAGTAGTGATGCAAAAGAATAATCAGAAATTTCTGAAAATATTCACTAGAGAACCTGAAGAGTTTTCTTAGTGATTTATTATGCGTGCTGCTTTACTAAGCAAGCCGATTATATGGTTTTCACCGACCCCATGAATTTGGATAATGTCAATTTTATGGTACGTATACAAAGAGATATTGTGGACTGATCATCCACTATATTCTTGTTATCATTTTGCAACCTTGAGTTTGCAAGAGTATTTGATAAATTGACAATGGTGGTGAAACCATGCTAAATAATTGACATGAATGACTCTATATGTCAGTAAATTCGCATCGGGCCAACAAATTATCATGAGTATTCCCCATTACAATTGGTTTGGGTCAGAAACCAGATATATTCTATCTAAATGTGTTATACATGTTAAGTTGCTCCACCACAGTGATTAAGATGGGATTTGAAACAATGTTGGAAATATGTTGGATATGAATATCTCTTGATGATTGAATATCTCGAGATGCAAAGATTGTTGTTTCGGTGAGTCAGCCTTTCCAACATGAGGGAGAGAAAATAAACAGCTGGTAGAGAAATATATTATAAGAAATTATCTTGATCCTTGTACTAAGAAATGTGCGTTAGAAATTAAAAAGATAATTTATTGGCAAAGTTTGCAAAGATGCTAAAAGCATGCAAAAGCCATTTTCTGATTGATACTAAGATTTTTGTGTGTCTCCTAGTAGGTTCAATTAACATTATGCAGTTGTAGTACTTAAGGTGTCAATCCAAATGGGATGTTGCCAGCACTCAAGATGCAATCAAGAAATCACAAGTTAAGCCAATTCAAAAAGAGTGTTTTTATGTCTAAGAATCCTAGAGTGATCAGAATGCAAAACGGAAATGAGTCACAGAACTAGAAACGAAAATGTATGACACGAAGCGAACAAGAATAAGTGGAACCGAAAACGATCCTAAGCATGAACAAACGAAACAGTCTCAGGAATGTAATATCAATCAAAAAAATAAAAGTCCTAAGGATGGGAGTAATCGATGTCGGTGGAGTCTCCTAGTCTACAGAGTGTTTAACATACGACAAGCAAACTATCCCTAAACAATGAACATCACAACTTAGCTAATCCAATCTCTTGACAAAAGCTACTCAGACTCAACCACTTCCATACCTAGATCTCGCTAGAGAAACATGATCAAGCATGGCATGAAAAACAAGTTCATTCACGTTAACAAACATCCTAGACAACTAATCTCTTAGGCTAGGAACGTAAGTCTCTGGCACTAGTTGGTCAGACATTTCATCAAACACCTTTTGGGTGTGGAAATGTCTCGAACCTAGTTCCAATTGATCAGAGAGAAACTAGTAATTCTAACACTAGTCCAGAAGGGAATCATACAAATCAAGCTTAAACACTCTACATCCTATGATCCTCCACATAATCTATCCCATCCCCAAGAACTCTAGCACTACTCAGATCCGGAAATCATCACCAAAGACATAAATCCAGAAAATATTGAACAAAGCATAATAATATAGACAAGAATGAGATGGGCAACTTTGTAGAAGAAATCAGATGCAAAAAACTAAACGGATTAAAAGATATCTGGATACAAAGTCTCAAAAGTTTTAGGTGGCTAGGTAGAACCTTAAGAACAAAACGAGAATAAAAGATAAGATATCCTAAACCAAGACTTAACAAAATGTATATATAGTAAAAACGTGTGAGTCCCTAAAACTTAAAACGACAAGATAGAGCGTCGGTTCGGGAGTCTCCTGAAGCGTGTCAGACGGAGCGTCTTCCTGGCATGCGTAATTTCGTCCGTGTGCGTCCAGTGGCTCGATTGGTGTGAGTAGGAGTGGGTCAAGCCATGCGAGTGAAAATGGCTCGAGCATGGTCGGTGAAAGTGGCTCGAGCGTGGTCGGTGAAAGTGGCTCGAGCGTGGTTGGTGAAAGTGGCTCGAGTTGGGTGTATACACATCTACTAAAACAATGATAACTATTGAACCACACCTCCGATTGGCTTGAAATAAATGGCATTGGAAAGATGACTCAATTATCTATAACTTTTATGAAGACGTCAAAAGATGAATCCCTAGACCAGTGGCTCGAGTGATGGCTCGATTGAGTGGTCCGACTGGTGCCCTAAGAGTGGCTCGATTGCGTAGGTTGAGAGTGGCTCGATTGTGGAGGTTGAGAGTGGCTCGACTGTGGAGGTTGAGAGTGGCTCGATTGTGGCCGCTGAGAGTGGCTCGATCGTGTGCGTCTCCGACGTCTCCTAAACACCTGAAATACTTCGAAATGCACAATGCATGCAAGGATGATGCAAAAACTTCCTAAACATGCAAAGTGTATAAAAGAGGTGCTGCAAAATGACTAGTTATCCTAGCTAAATGTATGACAAATGCATGCTAAGGAGATGCAAAATATAGACATATCACTGACCTTGACAGTGAAAAAGTCACATATACCAGCTCTGCTCTAATTAATATCAATGTCCTAGAAGGATAAGATCAACTGCTAGTATAAGTCTAAAGATCACATGAAGTGTGATAGTCTTATGGTTCCTAATATAAGCATCCTCGGTAAAGAAAAAGAGCATAAATTAATATGGCACCGGAGAAGCAGAGAGTTATGTAAATCTCTAGAGGAGATTTAGAGACAAAGACATGAGTAAGAAAGAGATTCAGGTACCTGAGAATCAAAATGAAAAGAAATCTCAACAAGTTGAGTCATGTCTAGAATGAAAAGGAACCAAAAAGGCAAATCGACGTCGTAAATATGTTTGCATGTAGTGTTGCAGTTGATGCACTACAAGAAAACACGTCTTTTGCGATGGACAAATCTATCGCGAATCCCTCGCAAATCGACAAAAGCGAGAAATTTGCGAGGAAAGTCTGTTCCTCGCAAATCGGTCAACTTTGCAATTCCCTCGCAACTTTTGCGAGGAAACGTTGTCCCTCGCAAATCCCACGCATTTTTCGAGGAACTATTATTCTAGCAAAATCCTAGCAATTCTAGATCTAGTAAATCCCTCGCAAATTTGCGATGCTTTTGCAATTAAAATTTCCGTTGCAAATTTTAATAACGGTGCAAATTGTAAAAAAAAATAGAATTTTCATTTTGGTAATTAAATTAAACCTGTAATTAAAATTAAACCTGAAATTATAATTAAACTTTATACTTAAGCAAATTAATGCTGTAATTAGAAGTACTAAGTTTACAATAACAAAACATAATAACCGATTTTGTTCTACACAAAAAATAGATATGAGAGGATAAAACAAGTTCATCAATGTTTACAAATCAAGTTCATCATTGTTTACTGTCTGGTGGTTCCATCTCCGGCGGTTCCATCTCCGGTGGTTCCATCTCCGGCGGTTCCATCTCCGGTGGCAGGTCTGGCCGGTGAATCTTCTCGGCGAAATCTAGCAGCAAACTCTGGATCTTTAGATGCAAGATAATCAAAGTATGCATCATAACTATGCATCTTCTCAGAATTTTCTTGCATCTTTTGTGCATTGGCCTGTAGTTGAGTTGCTTGAGTTTCAAGAACAGCTTCGGCAGCAGCAAGCTTCGCAGCTAGAACAAGTGGATCTTCAAAAGGAGGAGGCGGTTGAACAATATGAGCTGAAGATGCTTCTGCTTGCATGTTACCAACACCATATATCCGGTTCTTTTTCTTCGGAGCAACCTGCCAACAAAACATATAGACACCATAAGTGTTTACACAAACACAAACATTAACATAAACAATGAAGCATGTTTTACCTCGGCATAAATTTGGTTCTTCACAATTAGTGAGAACCAACCAGAAGCACTACTCTCCATGTTATCCGCTGATATTAGGGAAGACTCAGCTTCAGCTATCTTTGACGACACTTCATTGGACACCTTCTCAGACAGTCCATCAACAAACGACCCATCAGGTTTCCTATGAGTATCTTCTAGTACTCGCAGGAAATCAGGTAGTGGCTCACCAGTACTCTCAGACTAAGAACAGAGAAATCAAACAACTATATTACTATATTGTATATATGATATGATTAATGAACTTGTGTTAAACATAGATACTTACAAGCTTTCGTGCTCGGGCTTTAAAAGAGGTCTGACCAGAACGGTGCTTATGTATTCCGGTGCCATCAGGATCACTATAGCGAGCATTACGGCTATTGATACTCTTTGCTTCTGATTTTGGTTCACACCAAAAGTTAAACAAGCCATCCGATACAGTAGGATCAAGCCACCGCGACATTGCGTCATTACCTTTCTTCCTCCACTTACCCTTCCACCGAGACACTTGATCACTCATCCGGGTCTTCAACTTCTTTTCAAACTCAGCTCTAACTCTTCCATTGATGGACGCATCCCAATTGTATGTTTGCTTGTAAAGACATAAAATGAATCAGAAACAGAATCAGAACCAAATTCGAATAATAAACACACAAAATCTGTAATTTAAACACAACAACAATTTGTAACTTACCGCAAAAGTTTCAAACCACCGGTTTACAACCGGACCTGGTGTTTGGGTCCAATTGGCATGAGCTGACTTGAAATCTCTTTCAAAAATGGCCCGGACAGTAGCAGCAACCGAAGAATCCTGGTCAAACCTACAAAACATAAGATAAAAGGAATTAGGATCATTGAAATTACAAAACATAAAGATAAACTATATGTTAGATACATAACATTCTCACCAAATAGTACCCGGAGGTCGCTTAGGATCCAGTTTTGGTAAGCCAGCACGCCCGGGACTTGCAAGTAACTCTTCCAAAGTGAAAAACACTTGAGAGGCACTTGCACCGTTGACACACGACGTTGATTGCTGAGGAGGATCATTTTGCTGAGGAGGATCATTTTGCAGAGGAGGAAGATCATTTTGCACCGGTGAGGTACCTTGAGAAGAGGCGGTAGAATGTAGCCTTTGAGCCGAGCCAGTAGAGCGTACCCCTCGAGAAGGGACGGGAGGAGATTATCCTTGTGAAGATATGAACCTTGAGTAATGGTTTTGGTTGACAGATCCGTTTTGGTCTCGAGAAGACATCTGAGAAGTGAGAACATGTAAAATTAATCATTACCCTAAATTAAAAACAAAAATTAAAACCCCTAAAATCGAATCGAAACCCTAATCCCAATCGAATCGAATTAAAACCCCTAATCCCAATCGAATTGAATTAAAACCCCTAATCCCAATCGAATCGAATTAAAACCCCTAATCCCAATCGAAACCCTAATCCCAATCGAATCGAATTAAAACCCCTAAAATCGAATCGAAACCCTAATCGAAACCCTAATCGAAACCCTAATCGAAACCCTAATCGACAAACCCTAAATCGAAACCCATCTCGAATCGAAACCCTAATCGAAACCCTAATCGAATCGAATTAAAACCCCTAATCCCAATCGAAACCCTAATCCCAATCGAATCGAATTAAAACCCCTAAAATCGAATCGAAACCCTAATCGAAACCCTAATCGAAACCCTAATCGAATCGAAACCCTAATCGAAACCCTAATCGAATCGAAACCCTAATCGAATCGAAACCCTAATTGACAAACCCTAAATCGAAACCCATCTAAAAAACAACAGAAGAAGAGAGAGGAGGAGGAGATTAGTCGGAGAAGGGATGAGAGGAGGAGTAGACTAACCTGAGAAGGGATGGGAGGAGGAGTAGACACCGGAGAAGAGATGAGAGGAGGAGTCGACAACCGAAGAAAGGATGAGATGAGGAGTAGACAACCGGAGAAGACAATCGGAGAAGAATGAAATCGGAAGAAGAAGAGAAGTTTTTAGTGTTTGTCGGCTGCGGGTGTTGGTTTGAGCTTTGCTCAAACTAGGTTTTTTACTTATATAGGAAATTAATGGCGTCGCAATTCCAACGCAAAATTTGCGAGGGATTTACTAGAGTCCCTCGCAAAAGCATCCCAAACAATAATTAATATAAATTTTCTTATTTACAGTTTTTTGCGACCAAATTGCGAGGGAACGTAGCAAATCCCTCGCAAAATCTTTAGGGTTTAGGATTTGCAATTGTCATTAGTGTCCTATCTTATATTATAAATATTGAATTATTTCAATTTAATAATTATTAGTAATGTAATTAATCTTAAAGGTCAAGGTTCAACGGTTTAGGGTTGTTATTTGCGAGGGAATTGCTATGTATTGAGTCCTTTGCAATGGATTTGCGACGAATTTGCTATGGCTCTAGCAAATCAGTCGCAAATTTGTCGCAAACCTTGAATATCTAATTTGCAAAAACCATCAAAATAATTGTAGCAAATTAGTCAAATTAACTTTCAAGTATATTATAAGGTCCAATGGTGTCATCATACTCTTTTCTATCATCAAACTTTCCAAAATTGTCCAATTTTGCATCTTACTCTAAACATGATGATGTTCTACACTATATCACATATATGTTCAATACATTGAGACAAATATTTGCCAAATTGTCCAATTCTCTAACAATTTTGTGTTGCACTGCTATCTTTGATTAACAATTTTGGATTCATCTTTTTTAATCATTAATAGTAATGTAATAAGTCTTTAGGGTTTAGGGTTTAGGGTTTAAAGTTTTTTTTGCGAGGGAATTGCTATGTTTTGAGTCCTTTGCAATGGATTTGCGACGAATTTGCTATGGCTCTAGCAAATCAGTCGCAATTTGTCGCAAACCTTGAATATCTAATTTGTAAAAACCATCAAAATAATGTTAAAAGTTAGTAAATTCACCTTATGAACACATTCAAATGTATTTCATAATAATTCTATTAAGTTTTGTAATAGCAAATTTGCTATGGCTTTCGCAAATCACTCGCAATTCCATAGCAAATTTGCTATGGAGGTTGTTCTCGCAAAATCCTCGCAATATTGCGATGGATTTGCGAGGAAAGGGACCTTCCCAGCGAATTTGTCGTAAATGCGTCGCAAATGAGCAGCGGATTTGCGACGGATTAGTTCCTCGCAAATTTGCGAGGGATGTGCTACGGTTTTTTATTTCCTAGTAAATCCCTCGCAAATCTATCGCAAATTTGCGAGAGCTGTACTCCGTCGCAATGTGTCCTCGCAAAAGGCTTGTTTTCCTGTAGTGATGATGTTATTGATAAAAATCGAGGATCATAAACCGCGGTTAATAGAAAAAGTTTTATTGAAAAGTGTACACAAAGAATGATTGGTTAATCATTGAAATAAGATACTATGAAATAGTTCAAATCTTTTAAAGAGATAATATTTGGATTTGTAGTCCTTACACTTGAAAATGTAAAATGAGTGGGACATAAGGGGATCTTTATGAGAAATAAAGTACATATAGTAGTACAATGATTCTCATAAATACTTGATATTTATTATGGGAAATGCACTCTCATATGGTAGAAGCAACTATGTAGATCCTTTATGCCTTTGAAAATAAGGCAAGACTTGATTTAGTATATTGTAAAAGCAAGAAAAAGTCTTCATGCCTTTTGACACATTTGGAAAGAAAAAGGTGAGAGTTTATCTCTATGAGAGAATCATGTTTGTAGATCATTGTTGTTGATCTTAGGGATCTCATAGTGGGTTAAAAATAAATCGGGAACAAACTAAGAAAAATCTTAGGGTTGTGTAAATCCGAGATTAAACACTAATTGTAATTGTGTTCAAGATGTATTTTCAAGAAAGTTTGAGGACGTAGGCCTTTGCTGAACCTCGTTAAAAGAAAAATTATATATGTCTCTTGTCTCTTCAGCACTTACAAGTGGTTCTTGTTAAAAGAAATGTACAAGAACAAGTGCGAATATGTTGATAATGAAAATATTATCTAAACTCCGGTATATATTTCACATACTAAGGAATATATAGAGAAATGATCAATGATGAAATATTACTCCTGAAAGATGGAGAAACCGGATTGTATAAGATCAGATCTTTCATAAAATTTCTTTAGGTTACAAATTTGACATCTGATGAGAGAGATGTTATCTCAAGATGCTTACATTATCTTACATAGAGAATTGATCTTGTAGTACCATACTAAGAAGAAGAGTTGAAAGAGAAAGTGTTACAAGGAGAGTATGAATAACTCCTATGTATAAGATGATTGTTTGGAAGATTGTATGTAAAAGAAGATTTGGACTTAAAGTTCAAATAGATATTCTTTATGAAAGGGGTTCAAATGACTTGAAGTTCAATGACCCAGTAGAATATATGATGATCATATGAGTTTGTACCTCAAAGCGCTGTTTATAACAGTTCAGAAAAGATGATATATATATGATCATAATGCATAACCTGAAGATGATGCTTTCAGGGGGAGAAATATGATCATAAGCGTGGTTGTACTCTTTTTCCCTTATCATGGTTTTTATCCCATTGGGTTTTTCCTTGAAAGGTTTTTAATGAGACAACAAAAGAACACACGAAAGATAAACACCTGAAAAGGGAATATTATGATTCCAATGGTGAAAGATTATCATCTTCAAAGTCTTTGAAATACATTGATGAGATTGTGAGAAACAAAGATAATCATACAGATGAGTCACTTGCGAGATCCATGACCAATAGAAGAATGGCGATACACGCTTACTACAGATTCGTTCAAGTGAAGATTTGGGGAACCATTTACCAAGGCGTTTCCAACCACTACTTTGAAGAAGCTACTTCATCATATTGGATCGGTCATCTCGAAGATTTCAAGTGATGTACTCAAGAGGGGGAGTAAAAGCGTGCTGCACTCTTTTTCCCTTAACCATGGTTTTTCCCACTGGGTTTTCCTAGTAAGGTTTTTAACGAGGCAGCATCTCATATGCGCATTTGGGACTAAAATTTTATAATGGTCATCCAAGGGGGAGTGTTATGAATATATTGTATTATGTGGATGCCCATTATCGGCCCATTAGTGTAAACCCTAAATCCTAAAGTTGTATCACTATATATATGTTATATCCTATGGGATAGATTAATAATACAAGAGAACAATTCCCTAAACCTCTTGTTATAACAGTGATGCTTTCATATAAATGAAATAAAATGTAGGCTAGATAGTTACCGACTCTTTTACGGTTTTACCGACTCTCGTCTAGGCATGGAAATTTTTTGTGTTCGTATCTCTTACTGCAAGCCGTTCTATTGCCGACTGTTTTAAAACCAGAATGTTTCCTCTTCTTTATAAGCATCACAAAGCCTCAATTTCAGATCAGAAGAGTTTCCGCTGGAGCAAGAACATCCTCATATGTTTCATCAATCATATTCTGGAGTTCCTTGATAAGTTTCTCCGCATTTGTTTGAGTAGATTTCTTCCCAAAGGAGATAATTCTTTTAGAATTTTGGATTTTCTTCCATAGAGGATGATGGTTTTTGTGTGATCCTCCCATTATGGCTTCTTTGAGTCTAGCTTTTCCACTCTCTCTTTTGTCTAACATGAAATTTTTTTCCGGACTTGATGGAATAGAGGCTAGGAGGGGTCTATGATCAGAACCCCACATCTTCAAATACTCCACACCCGTGTGGGAAAATATGTTGTGCCACTCTTTGTTCCCCATGGCTCTGTCCAACTGAGATTGTATATTCCCATTCGTCTGTTGTCCTTTCCATGAGAATTGATTTCCTTGGAAAGGGAAATCAATAAATCCACATGCTTGGATCATAGCACGGAAAGGTAGAAAAGAATTCTCGGATCTTTTTTTGCCACCACATTTCTCATGATTCCCGGTAATCTCATTAAAATCATCAATGATGAACCAACAAGCATCAGAACGAGTAATCCCGATACGGGTTAACCACTCCCAAACATGCTCTGGGCATTTAACAACAAGATCACCATAAACAAACGTCATGAATACTCGATTTCCATCAATGACAGTCTCAGTGTCAATCAAGAAGCGATCATCTGAGACTAGAATATGAACCGGATAATCATTAGAATAAAAAAGAGCTAGTCCTCCATCGTTGTTTCCCTTTGGTTCCACCGTGAAGAGGTTGTCATATCCGAGAGAGGTTTGTTTGTCTTCCATAAACGAGCGGTCATTCTTAGTTTCACAAAGAAACATAAAACTAGGAGAATACATGTTGTGCATTTCTTCTAATCTACGGGTTGTGGGTTCGGCTCTTGCCCCTTGGCAATTCCACGATAGAATCCTCATGAATGTGGTGATCTTAAATGGGGGTTTGAGTTTTTTTAATCCGATTTAATAACCTTACTTTAACGTAGAGAAAGACACCTCAATGAGAAGGAGTAGAAATCACATTAATCATTTTGATTTCTTTGAATCAATTTTTATTTTACTTTTCTGTTTAACACCCAATTCCGAGGAGATCTCAAAGAAGTCAAGTGAGAAGAGTGTGTCTAAAGGTGACAAAAAAAACTGTAGATCTACACCAACTGAGTTCAGATCCAAAAAAGCAAGTAGGATGGGTGAGACGAGGAAGGAGAGGCTCAGATCTGTTGTCGGAGATCCGGTGTCACAACTTTTGACATGGTCTCCATACACTTCACCTTTAGAGAGAGGGAAAAACCATGGGGCTAGAACTGCGGCTTAAGAGCATGGGCATTGGTGTAGGACACATTTTGGTCTCTCAAATATAATAAGATTATTTTCAGAGTTTTTTAAGTTTGGTATAAGCATTGGTGTCCCTTACAGTTGATCCTCTGAATAAAATAATAATATTTTAAATTAAAAAAATTAATTATTTAAATTAATAAGTAAAAACATATTAAACATATTAGAGAGAGAGAGTCAAGAGAGAGAGTCGGAGAGAATACACAAATGAACTGGACGGACCGATTTTTGGGTTCGCCCTACCCAAATAACACCAACCACGCAGACGCTGCCACATGTAACGAAATTACGTCCCGTTTGGAGGAACATTTCTTCGATAATCTGTTTATTTCGATTTAAATTTATAATTTTAATACCAAAAGACGGACCAAACTAACGCTAATGCACTTGCTCTAAGAACACTTAGCAAGAGAATTAGAAGAGTGGTGGAGGAGATGAGATTGAAACCGATAAAATATCATTATAAAAAAAAGAAAAAAAAAAACAATACGTAATATATATATATATATATATATTTATTTATTTTACCCGTTCATACAATCGGAAATCCTAATTAACCACAGAAACGTATCGAAGACAGATAATCTCAAATAATTAAACAACGATTTTGTTTCTATCGCTTGAAATTTATTATGATATAGGATTTTGGGCTTCCAAGTTTGCTGAAATTAGTTTTGTACATGTACACCTAGGTGGATATATAATTGGGCCCAAAATCAAGAAACACAAAGTTACATAAACCACCAGGGCCCAATACTCATAAATCATCCGAAAAATCTGCTCTTCCCGGACTTATCTCGCTGGCCGACGCCGTCGACGATAAACCCTAACCGCCATTTATCTTTATCTACTGATATAACAATGACGTCATCAGCTTCTTCTCCCATCAAAACCAAATTCTCAAAGTCCACTCTCAGGAAAAGATAACATCATCTCCTAACATGAAAAAGCTGACTTATATGACTTCGTCTCGCCGTCTTCTTCCTCTCGGAGCATCGCTCACTGTAAATCTCTCTCTCTCTCTCTCTCTCTCTGTCCCCAAACATTTCCATTTAGTACTAATTTATCACCTCATTCGCCATCGATGATGACGATGATCATCGAGTTCGTTGTAATTGCAGAGAGTATCATTTGTTACCGATCAAATCCGAAATGGTGAGTTTCTCTCTTCTTATGATCTGAAATCAAATCCGAAAATGGTGAGAGTTCCGAAAAATTAAAATCGTTTGAATCTGCCTCAGGATTTCTAACAAGTTTACGAGGATTCGCCACCGTTACTTCGTCGGAGTCGGAGGCGGCTTTAGCCAATCTCGAAGCGAAATATGCCGTCGCTTTGCCGGAATGTTCTGCCGTGGATGAGGAGATCACGAAGATCCGGCGCGAATTCGAGCTGGCGAAACAGAGGTTTCTTAATATCCCTGAAGCAATTAATAGTATGCCTAAGATGAATCCTCAAGGTGAGCTGACCTGAGCTGAGCTATTCATATATACATTATTTTGGTTGGTGTTCTTTGTTACTGATTGATTTTGGATGATGATGATGATGCTTGTGTAGGGATATATGTTAATAAGAATCTGAGATTGGATAATATACAAGTTTATGGATTTGATTATGATTACACTTTGGCACACTACTCATCTCACTTGCAGAGCTTGATCTATGATCTAGCCAAGCAGCATATGGTTAATGAGGTAGATTCTCTTATCTTATGGCAGTTTCTTTAAACCAAACTGTTTTTTTTTTTTTTTTGGGGTTGTGAGCATTGTTTTGAGAATTACTTGGTCTTGATTCTTGTAGTTCAGATATCCTGATGCTTGCGTCCAGTTTAAGTATGATCCGACTTTTCCCATCCGAGGTTTGTACTATGATAAACAAAAAGGTTGCCTCATGAAATTGGACTTCTTTGGTTCTATTGAGCCAGACGGGTGTTATTTCGGTCGACGTAAGGTATTTTGATCGTCTCTTTTGTTGAAACTGTTGCTGTGGGATGGATGGTTTCTGAGCCATTCGCATATTTATAATTGTGCAGCTTAGTAGGAAGGAAATAGAGAGTATGTATGGAACACGACACATTGGTCGTGATCAAGCGAGAGGTCTGGTGGGATTGATGGATTTCTTCTGTTTCAGTGAGGTGATTTTAATAAGTCGATAAGTGATTTCTTATAGAGGAACCATGATTTTCTCATATCTAAATTGTTTGACCGCAACATTTTTTTTTATCTTTTTTCCAGGCCTGTCTAATTGCAGACATGGTTCAATATTTTGTTGACGCCAAACTTGAGTTTGATGCCTCTAACATCTACAATGATGTCAATCGTGCTATTCAACATGTCCATAGAAGTGGATTGGTTCATAGAGGGATTCTTGCTGATCCTAACAGATATTTGCTAAAAAATGCAAGTGAAATTTCTTATATTCCTTAAATGGCTATTAATCGACAAAAAATGCAAGTTATATTACTTTTGATTGTTATATTACTGAACAGCGATTTATTTCTCAGGGTCAGCTTCTACGTTTCCTGAGAATGCTGAAAGATAAAGGAAAGAAGCTTTTTTTGCTGACCAACTCTCCTTATCATTTTGTTGATGGTGGAATGCGCTATCTGATGGAGGTGATTCACATTATTGAATAGCCATTTAAAACTTTTGTGTGTTCCCGTTTTAATATCACTAGGGACAAATTATATTCAACACTCTTCGATTTTATGTAGTTGTCCATAATGTTCTTAATGGTTCATGACCTTTACTTGTGTGCTTATTGTTCGTTAGGACTCTTTTGGCCTCAGAGATTCCTGGCGAGAGCTCTTCGATGTTGTGATTGCTAAAGCAAATAAACCAGAATTTTACACATCTGAGCATCCTTTCCGGTTAGTTTTCCTTATTCAGAACGCTATATTCTTTTGTAAAGTTTGTTTGTCTTGCGGAATTGATCGCTTGACGCTTTTATTGCTATTAATCCTTGTAGTTGCTACGATTCTGAGAGGGATAATTTGGCGTTTACAAAAGTGGATGCATTTGACCCGAAGAAAGTTTACTACCATGGCTGTCTAAAATCCTTCCTTCAAATCACAAAGTGGCATGGCCCTGAGGTACTCTTTGCCACAAGATGATATATTCCATTTTGTGACTTCATGCTTTTGATTGCATTTTAACGACAGACTATGAAACATGTTCTGTTCATAGGTTATCTATTTCGGAGATCACTTATTTAGTGATCTAAGAGGGCCTTCAAAAGCTGGTTGGCGAACTGCTGCGATAATTCATGAGCTCGAGGTTAGTTTACCATACATGATATGTAGCCTTTCATCTGATTGTAATCTCAAAAACGTTTGTACATCATTTAAAACCCAATCTTGTACACTTGAGTTCTTCTCTTTGTGATGTTTTTTGGTTCAGCGAGAGATACAGATACAAAATGGTGATAGCTACCGGTTTGAGCAGGTATAGTCACAGCTTCGTCTTTTAACTTCTCAAGAATGGCTTTCTGCTTATAGTATTCATACATTCCTGTAACGTGATCGAGGACATAAGCCATAAGTACTTAGGAGACATGGAGAAATATAGATACTTTCGTATGTGTTACTAAGTCTAATAGGACCAACTTTTTGGCTTAAACTCAGGCAAAATTCCATATTATCCAAGAGTTACTCGGTAGATTTCACGCGACTGTATCAGACACTCATAGAAGCGAAGCATGCCAATCTCTTTTGGATGAGCTGAACAATGCAAGACAGAGAGCACGAGACACGATGAAACAAATGTTCAACAGATCGTTCGGAGCTACATTTGTCACAGACACTGGTCAAGAATCAGCATTCTCTTATCACATCCACCAATACGCAGACGTTTACACCAGTAAACCTGAGAACTTTCTGTTATACCGACCCGAAGCTTGGCTTCACGTTCCTTATGATATCAAGATCATGCCACATCATGTGAAGGTATGCAAACCCATGACCTTAAAAGAGCCACATTTCGATTTCTTTTGATGGATTCGACTTGTGAATTTGGAATTATAGAGCTTAACCAAAACTCTTGCATACTTTTCAATTGAACCATTTCTTTTCAGGTTGCTTCAAACCTTTTCGGAACCTGAGATGGGTTTTATTCCTTTAAGAACTGATATCATTTTGCGATACATGGTAATCTTTCTTGTGTCGGAAGTTTGATCCGAAGAAGAAAGCAAGCAGCTTTTAGGGTTTCAGATTGCCAAAGGACAACAAGAAGGTTTACAAATCAATCTCAGATTATTGCTGCTGAATGCTGATGATGATTCTTTTGGGCCAAATCAATGTGTTATATCATTCATTTGCATAACTTTGATGTGGCTTTCACTTAAAAATAAAGGATTTTTTTTTTTTGGTAAAAGATGTTACAACTATGGATTAATATTTTCTGGTACTTTTTTTATTTTTATTTTTTTATTTTTTTGTTAATATATTATTTTAATATTAATTTTGCTAATGTTCTATTTTGTTAATTCTAGTGATTTAATATATAATCTGCCGTATACCACACAATAATTTATATATATTTTTGTTTAATATAAGCTTAATTAAATCAGTTTGATTTCATATATTTAATAGTAAAATTAGGATTTAACTTATATTAAAGTATCTTATGAATGATATTTTATTTTTTAGTATTATCAATTCAACTCTATCATATCATATAACTTGATATATAATATATCTTATTTGTGTTATTTTGAAATTTAATATGTTTAAATATTAGAATTATTTTTATTTATCATAATCTATAAATGATATACTTTTTTTGGTAATTTAAGATTATGGAATACTATTACAGATTATGGAATATATTTTTGGTAATTTAAGTATATTTTTATATAAAAAAATCTGAAAACATTTTTGTTTTATCTTGTAGTTTTTTTTTTCTTTCTTATGAATAAGTGTGGATATGAGTCCTTTCAGTGTTTAGGAAAGATCCAAGATGATAATTTAAAAACAGATAAGATCTCGAATACCAAATAGTAAAAACTATGTGCTAAGGCATAGTAAAAACTAATCTAAATTAAACTAATTGTAAATGTTAGGGCGGACTTTTTGGCACGTCAAGCGCGCGCAAGTCCACATCATATTTTGCTTGTAAATAATTTTCCACCAAATTGGCTCGTCTGAGCTAATTTATTTGTTGACAAAAAAAAAAGTAAATGTGTAAAAACAGATAAGATCTGGAATCCCGAATAGTAAAAACTAATCTAAATGTGTAAAGCTGATAAGTCTTGAAGGTCCGGATATGTTAGTGCCACTACAGATTTTCTTCAGTCAACTATACCTAATTTAAGATATACTACTTTAGAAGTTGGACTATTTTCTACCAAAATGGGGAATGTTAGTCTTTATCTATATTAATTTAAAATGGATTATCCAATTACGAAGGAGTGGCATATGTCAATCCTTGAGGAGTTTATAGATCCGGCTGATATTCAAATTATTCTTACGATGGAGATCAATAAATCATTTAAACCGGATAGACTGATCTGGCATTATACTAAATTAGGGAAATATATGGTCAAGTCTGGGTACCAGCTTGCACATGAATTAATTAAAGAGGTTGAATATGGACCGTTGTGTACGGCCCTTAAGGCACAGGCTTGGAACCTTGAGGTTCCCCCAAAGATTCAGCATTTTTTCTGGCAAATTTCCTCCGGCTCCCTCCCTGTGATGGAACGTCTTGCTCATCAGGGCGTCCGGTGTGATCATCTATGTAAACGATGTGGTTCGGCGGTGGAAACTATAAATCATGCACTTTTTGAGTGTCCCTGGTCGCGCCGGATTTGGGATTTGTCCCCGCTTGATATATCCCTTGATGGCTTCCCCTATGGTTCAGTATTTTCGAATTTAGATTTCCTATATTGGCGGATGCCGTCTCAGACGGCTGCTCTAGATATTAGTCTTCGCTTACTGTGGTTTGTTTGGTCAATCTGGAAAGATAGGAATAAGAAAGTTTTTCAGGGTATTGAGGCAGAACCAATTGATGTTATTAATCAGGAGGATACTGATAAATTGTTATGGGAGGAGGCCAAGTCCCTCGATTCGGTTTCTTTAGATCCTATACCCTTGGAGGTTCGGGATCCTGTTTCCCGATGTCAGGTTGATGGATATTGAAAGGCTTCAGATCCTTTGGTAGGTTTAGGCTGTTGGCTTGGCAATTGTGAGGATATAACATTATTATTGGGTGCACGAAGCCAGCGACGCGGTCCTACACCCCTTCATTCGGAGCTTCAGGCGTTGATTTGAGCGATGGAATCCATTTTGGCGGCGGGTGTTGACTGTCAGGTTTTTGAGATGGATTGTGCAGAACTAATGACGATGGTGCAGTCCCCTGATGATTGGCCCGCTTTCTCCAATTTTTTGGATGAGTTCAGCTTACTTCGATCATCCTTTCCATCCTTCATGCTTTTGAAGATTCCGCGCAAATCAAATGAGCGGACTGACTGCCTTGCTCGCTCTTCAAGATCTTTACTTTCTGCTAATACTTTTGTAAACACTTATCCTCCGGTTTAGGCAACCTACCTTAGAGTTATTTTCTAATTTATTGTTTGGTTGAAAAAAATAATTAAAAATGGATTATGAGAACATAAATTTTAAAGAAAAATGATTGGTACATTTTTTTGGTAGAAATATAATCTGGGGTATAATTCTAGTAATTGTAGTATTTTATATGGTTGTTGTTAAAATAGTAAAATAAGGATTTAATCTATATTGAAGTATATGTTAATGATATTTTATTTTTTAGTATTGTTATTTTGAAAATTTAATATGTTTAAATATTCATAATTTATTTTTATTTTAATTAAATTTAGATATATCAATTATAATAAATTAAACTTTTTAAAAGTTTAACATTTACTATATAAGATTAAATCAGCATTCTATTAAGTGTTTAGGAAAGATCCAAGATGATAATTTAAAAACAGATAAGATCTTGAATAATAATAAAAAAATGCCTTAGCACATATAATCTAAATCTAAATATGTAAAGCTGATAAGTCTTATAGGAAGGTCCGGATATGTCAGTGCTTCTACAGATTTTCTTCAGTCAAACTATACCTAATTTAAGATATACTACTTACCTAATTTAAGATATACTACTTAAGTTGGACTATTTTCTACCAAAATGGGGAATGTTAGTCTTTATCTACATTAATTTAAAATGGATTCTGATAACAGAAATTTAATGAAAAAAGATTGGTACATGATCTCACCTTATTTTAGCTTTACTTATTTTGGTAATTCAATTCAATGCTTTGATTAAGATAAAAGTTTAAGCATGTTTTTCTCTATATTGTTCTTCTATAAATTACTTTGTTTTCAGACCAACCAAAAATACAACAAAAACAAGTCAGAAGAATCAAAATGGAGTTCTCTATGAAATCTTCAACTCTAAAGGTAACACGATTTTAAACTATGACATCCTTCAAAACTTATGTTTTTAGTGAGTTTAATTTAAAATTTTGAATGAAAAAACAAATAAATGATATACCTTTTTTTCTCTTTTTCTTTACAACAGATGATTCAAACAAGTTTTTGTATATTAGTAGTTTTGGCTATTAGTAGTTTTTCGATGATGGAATCTCGGGATCTAGACATCACAGGAAAGGCAAATGTTAAATATATGGCCTTGAATTGTCGAAAACATAGCGCAGTTTTAACCGAATTTGGAGCAGTTGGTGATGGAAAGACCTCGAACACGAAAGCGTTTAAAGAAGCCATAACCAAGCTTGCTCCAAAAGCGGCCGACGGCGGAGTGCAACTCATTGTTCCACCAGGGAAATGGCTAACGGGAAGTTTTAACCTCACCAGCCATTTTACTTTGTTCATCCAAAAAGGTGCAACTATTCTTGCTTCTCAGGTATGGTTTCCATCTTGTATTATACAAAAGTAAATTTGGATAAAATATTTTGTGTAAGGAATTAGTCATTTATTTACAAGTTTTTTTTATCTTTTGGTTTATATAAAAAGGATGAATCCGAGTATCCAGTTGTTGCACCTTTGCCATCGTACGGACAAGGAAGAGATGCAGCAGGACCAACATTTGCTAGTTTAATCTCTGGCACAAACCTAACTGATGTTGTTATTACCGGTAAGATTAGCCAAAAAATGAATACAATGACATATCAAAGCTATAACAAAAATTATGAACTATTTGACCATAATAAACTCAATACGTCTAGTAATTAGTCAAATACTAAGAAAAATATATCATCTAATAAAGAATCGTTAACGACCAAGAATCAAGGCTCTACTCTATAAGATCTTGAATTATGTGTGTGTGTGTGTTTTTTTTTTTTGGTTAAAAAGAATTGATCGAATTTGTTTGGTTAGGTAACAACGGAACGATCAACGGGCAAGGGAAATACTGGTGGGTGAAGTACCGGAGTGGTGGATTTAAGTCGATCACGAGACCTTACACAATCGAAATCATATCCTCTAAAAACGTTCAGATCTCAGACATCACGATCATTGATTCGCCTGCATGGAACATTCATCCCGTGTATTGTAACAATGTTATTGTCAAAGGCGTTACCATTATTGCTCCTATCGATTCTCCTAATACCGATGGAATCAACCCGGGTAAGTCCATATATCCCACGTCGCATATATATTGAATAGTATATGTTCGTTTGTGTTTGCGTTTCTGTTTTCATGTTATAAGATTATAATCTTTGTATTCACGTGGCATTGTCTATTTTCTTCGTTATTAGATTCATGCACCAACACATTAATAGAAGACTGTTACGTAGTCTCCGGAGACGATTGCATCGCCGTGAAGAGCGGTTGGGATCAGTTTGGTATCAAAGTCGGCAAGCCAACTCAACAACTGTCGATCAGACGGCTCACATGCATCTCTCCCGACAGCGCTGGAATAGCACTCGGAAGCGAAATGTCCGGTGGAATCAAAGATGTTAGAATCGAAGACATTACATTACTCCAGACACAATCCGCTATCCGAATCAAAACCGCAGTTGGTCGTGGTGGTTACGTTAAGGATATTTTCGCCCGTCGGTTTACGATGAAAACCATGCAATACGTTTTCTGGATGAGCGGTGCATATAACCAACACCCCGTTTCAGGGTTTGATCCCAAGGCTATGCCCCAAATTACGAACATTAACTACAGTGACATGACCGCGGATAATGTCACGCAACCCGCAAAGCTAGATGGGTTGAAGAACGATCCTTTCACAAAGATATGTATGTCGGATATAAACATTACTTTGGCTCCTGAACCAAAGAAGTTGTTGTGGAATTGTACTCACATCTCCGGGGTTTCAAGTAAGGTGACGCCCAAACCGTGTAGTTTGTTGCCGGAGAGAGGAGCTCCGGTTCATTGTGCTTTTCCGGTTGATAAGATTCCTATTGAATCTGTTGTCCTGAAGAAATGTTCTGCTTAGAGATTGTGCCTGAGAAATTACTTAATTATATATACATTGTCTTTTAACAGTGTAATGTATTAATTTCCTCAGATAAAATTTCCCCAGCTTTTATTAATCAAAATAATAATAATAATAATAAATAAATAAAAATAAATTAAAAACATGCGATATTGGTTTTTAATATACGGATACAAAGCTAAAGCATCCTCGTTGAGGTTCTGCAAAAAAAAAACAATTAATATATTTTGTTTTATTCGATCGTAAAGGCAAACTAAACCAAATACATTAACCAATCTAAACCAGAACTAAACCAGCTAAAGCTTGAAGACGGCTTACGGCTATGGTTTGAATCAAGACACGAAACCCTCTTTTAATATTTTTCAAACATATTCTGTTTTAAATTTCAAACTACTCTAACAACAAGGATGCATTATGCATATATAACAACGTTTTGTTTAAATAAATTTTACATTCATACAAAAAAATGATTATATGCCTTGATTAGTTTATATATTTATGATAAAAGAATGTAAAATTTTAATGTAACTAACTACAAAATTTACAATGTTAACTACATTTACAAGATTACATTCCATCTATACAAGAGTTGATATATTTAAAATTCCGTTTGTGCTACTCGGTGTTATCTATTCTGTTCGTTTAGCACAAAATATATGTATTTTGATTGTTGTACCTATCATTCAGAATCTAGCTAGGATGAAGCTTGCACTCATGGTTTCATCGTAAATCATCTCTCCACCACAATCGCTACCTACTAATTTCTGGATACTTTGTTGTCAAGTGTCAACTATTAATATCACCTTTATCTTTTTGCATCTTTTTTTTTTTTTTTTTGCGTGCACTTTCTTATTATCTTCCTCCCCCCCCCCCCCCCCCAGTAATAGATATATGCTCCATTATAGTGTGATAATGATTAAGCATTTTTTCTTCTCGTTTCATGATTATTTTCTGGAAAAATAAAGCTAGCTAAAAGAAATATAACAGAATATATGACTATACATCAATTATAAGATAACATGTTGTCAACTAGGGCTGGGCATTCGGGTAACCCGTTCGGGTTCGGATATTATCCATTCGGGTTCGGGTAAACGGATCTAGAAAAATAAAACCCATTGGGTATTTTTAGATATATGGGTTCGGTTCGGTTTGGGTACTATCGGGTTTGGGTTACAAATTTTAGAATCCGATTAGCACCCGAACTACCGGGTACCCGAAAAAATATAATTAAATTTAAATAAATTTAGTTAAATTTTGACTTACATAACAAAATATTTTAGATATTTTGATTATTTTTGATATTTAGGTATAAAACTAAATGAAATATTCAAAATTATAATCATAATTTTGGGGTAATTGTATTATATTAATGATAAATATTATAAATATGTTTATATGTTCGGGTTTAATGGGTACCTAAACGGGTACCGGGTATTACCCGACCCTAACCCGTACCCACGAGTATTAGAAAATAGAATCCAATAGAATTTTATAGGCAAACTCGTACCCAACCCAAACCCGGTTTTTCGGGTCGGATTCCGGATTTGGTATTCGGGTACGGTTTTTATGTTCACGCCTATTGTCAACAGAAAGACCATTTTATTTCGGTATATGATTCGGCATTGACCAAACAATTAAAAAATTTCAAATGTGTTTTTTAAAAAATTTGTTCGATTCTATTAAATAGTTTATAATGCTATATAATTACAAACACATTCTATATTTAGTAAAATTATATATATATATATATATATAATAATGCATTGATTGCTTTTTTTTCTTTCGACAATGCATTGATTGCTATATAATTAGTTAACTATTAAACCTAAATTAAAAAATCTATTATATGTTAATTACGTAAGTGAATTGCTTATTTTACAATCTTAATAAAAAAAACTGTTTCCTACAAAAACAATCATTCGAATAAACCCAATCACATAAGTAAAATTTTCTATATTTTATAGAGTTATGATTTTGAAAAAACCAAAGTTACGCTCAAATATAATAATGAAAAAAACTAATGAAAAACCTAATTAACTAAAGTGAACATTCTGGAACCTCGAGAAGTGCAAATTTACGCTGTATCATATAATTTCATACCATGGTCACATGGGTATTGGATGAGTACTTATATGGAACTAAAAATATTGTTTTACGAAAAGGAAATTTATTACCATATTTTTGATGTTACGGTTACAAAAAAAAAAAAAAAAAAACATCTTATGGTTTTACCAAATTTGTAGTCTTGTTTTCAGCAAGGGTACTGGCATTGGCACACACTAAAGCCAGCAACGTTGTTACAAAATCCACCTCCACCATTGTATCTTTGTGCGCATTTTGCATTACAACATTGACTATTACAGCTCACACCGCAATAGCCAAGCCCAGCATTGCAAATCTTTCGGGGGTGGCACTGGTAAATGCACGTGCACGACAACATTCCAACGATACCGTCACATTTGCTTTCACACGATCCCCCGTATCTGGCCTTACATCTTTGGTCACAACCGTTGCAAGGGCCTAGCCTCTCGTTGCATTTATCTGCTCTTGTCTGTTCAACAACTAGAGCATTGTGCATGTATACCATATTAAATTTAACTTTAATATAAGAATATGTATACCTTATCATATACCTAATTCACTCTGAATCCAAGCTTTTATGTCGTGAAATTAGTAGATATCTTGTTTATTTAAATAATTATTATAAGTAATAATCATTTAATAAAAAATATCATAATAACATATTTTTATTTTTCATTCGATGCCATGAAAACGTTAATTCATCTATGGTGTTTTAGAAGAAATCTCAAGAAGAGTTTTCTGTTTATTCACTTTTCCATGCAAAAACTTAGCAATTGAACATTTTAATTATTGTGAATTTATAATTGTGAAAAATATATCAAATGAATAAAAGAAACATGACACTTGAACGGTGTATATAAAAAGAGTTTTTTGTTTCTTCCCTTTTCCATGCAAACTTAGCAATTGAACATTTTAGTTACTGTGAATTTATAATTGTAACAGAATTTATCAAATGAATAAAAGAAACATGACACTTGAACGGTGTAAATAAAAAAATAAAATACCTGAGGCAAATATGATAAGTAGGCTAACAAGGGATACAAGTGTAGGTGTCCTCTCCATGCTTTCACGTTTTCTAGTTTTCTTCTAAACTTTTTTATAAGATAATTGTTTTTTGTGTTATTGTGGCACTTCGTTATAATCTATTTAAAAGCAAGCTGAGGATTCACAAAAACCAGCCATTAATGTGTTCTTATGATATTTTTCCTTATAAACATATTTTTGAGTGCTAAAATCTTCTTTTTCCTTTTTTCTAAACCAATAAAATGCTTGGCATCAATCCATAACAGTTTCAATATAATTTCAAAATTAAGAAGAAAATTCCCATATTATATTTTTGCAAGATTTTTTGAAGGATATTTCTTTATTATTTTTCTTTATCCCCTATATATTAATAGAGAAGCACTTTCAATAAAAAGCTGAGGTTTCGCGCTCACAAAGCTCTGGTACCATTTTAATAAATGCCTTTACTTCTCATTACTATTTACATAAATATGCCATTAAAATATATAAGTTAATGTTTTTTCTATTAGTTTATAAAAATGAAAGATTTAATCAACTTTTAAAATCTAAAAATAGATTTAATTATCACTTACATTACCTATTTAATTATTAAAAGTAAATTACATTTCACAAAAAAATTATAAACCATTTATTTCTTTTTTGAAATGCTAAAGTTATTCTCTTATTTTGAAAAAGTCTGATGACTTTCAACTATATTTCTAAAAAATAAATGAATAAATTATCACAATAATCATCAAAGTAAATAACATACCACAAACAATTTAAACTTATTCACCAATTTAAATTTTTGAAACGCAAAACTTATTCTCCGGTTTCAAGTATTAAAAATTAATGATCACAATATAATCTTAAAAATAAATAACATTTCACAAACAATTTTAAATCTATTCACCAATTCAAATTTTTGAAAAACAAAAACATTGTCTTCTATATAAAAATTCTACTGACTATTTAAATATATGCGACTCAGCAATCTTAACATGGTATTCATGTTACTAAATTTTTTTAAAACCCTAGGACAATCATTTTTCCTATATGTTTTCACCAGAACTACACTTTTTGATTATTTACCACTTTTTATACATTTTTCTCATTGCATTTTTACACTTAGGATTAGTTTAAATTAATTCGATTAGTCTAAAAAATATTGCTTTATCTATTTAATCGCATAATGATATAGATAACAATGTGAAACATAAAAGATGTGAATTTGAGTTTAGAAACACAAAAAGACATCAAAACCTTTTCCAAGATCGAGTCCTAGACAGACGGACTGTTTGATCACAAAGGGGACATTCTATAATTTTCACCACGTTGAAATTTTTTTTCACGTTTAAATAGTTTACGGGTGAAACGTATTACACAAAATAAACGCAAACTTGAATAAACAAAAAAATAAATTTTATTTACAGATTTTGTTTTACACAAACAAATCTTAAATCTCAAATAATAATATTATTCATAATATTTTATTTGAATCGATATATCCCGCACTATGTGCGTGTTAGTACCTAGTTGACTTGTAATATATAACTCTGGAAACGTCATAACAGAAATGAGAGTGTGAAGACGTTGTATTATAGAAAGGTAAAAAAGATCATGTCAAGAAGCCTACTTGGATACTTTCAACACCAAAGACACTTGGAATCACACTCGCACTATTACTACCACAAACCACGGTGACGTGGCATAAGGGGGTTTGGTTCACTCACTCATGGAACATCAAAGTTTTATTTTTGCGTTTGGTTTGTGGCTCGAAACTGCCACTCTAAGGATGATCAAATGATGCACTGAGGTATAGTGTAACGACCCATTTCCATGGTACGTACGCAGTACAGGAGATGGTACGTACGCGGTACATGAGATGGTACGTACACGGTACGTATGCGGTACGTGAGATGGTACGTACGCGGTACATGAGATGGTACGTACGCGGTACATGAAATGGTACGATAGCGGTACGACAACCAGTACCGAAAGGTGCCGATAGCGGTATGGCAACCAGTGCCGATAGCGGTACGGTAATCAGTGTCGATAGGTGCCGATAGCAGTACGGCAACCAGTGCCGATAGCGGTACGGAAATCATTGCCAATAAGTGCCGATAGCGGTACGACAATCAGTGCGGATAAGTTTCGATAGCGGTACGCGAATGGGACGTCGTCATGACGAATTTGGTACGAACCTCCGTACCAAAGAAGGGAGTTCGAGACTACCGAAGTAGTGAACAAATGTTTGAACTGAAGAAAAGGGATCCTTAGCTTACATTGTAGATGATGCAGGCATGTAAGTTTCTGGATGGAAATGGGAGATTTTCGGTACTTAGTCTAAGTGACAGTCCGAGTGAAGTGGGAGTGAATGTAACGCCCCCGAACCTTCCTATGACCACGCAGGCCAACGGACAGCCACAGAACGCTACGATGGGAACTACACCGAGGTGGTCCAGCCGAGGGACGGAGGCTGCAGACTTCCCGACCGGTCCTCAGTAGCACAATTCCGCCCGCAACCGAGACTACTTAGGCTTTGCAACCCTCGCGGCCTGGTGCGTTGTGTTGGCCCGGACAAGGCTAGTACCATTTGAAAACCACACAACTTAAAGAAAATAACTTTCATACTTTACTAATTCATAAAATGAGTTCAGAAAACATTCATACGAAAATGGCGCCAGGCCTAAGGCCAAAATACGATTAACTTAAATTATTACAATAACAGCTTGCAAAGGCAATACAACTCTACACCGGCTGGCATAACGTCCTGAGCTCCCCCTTAGGCTTTTCCTCACTAAGGTTACCTGCAAAACAAAATATGGAGTCTTGAGTGCTAATCACTCAGTGAGTTTGGGAACCTAACAAGAACCAAAACCCAACCCCAACCCCAACAAGCAACACACAACAAGCAAGCTAAACAATTACATAAAAGCCTAAGCTAACAATATGCAAGACTAAGCTAATAATATGCAATGCTAAGCTATCAACATGAAAGACGAAGCTATCAACATGAAAGCCTATGCAAACAATGCAACACCTAATCAGAGATGGCAATGCAGAAGATAGTGAGCTAAGCAAACTAATCTAGCAAGCAATCAAACAATCAATCAAGCAAACAATAAAGCAATTAACCAAGCAAGCAAGCAATAACAACAACTTCAATAAACTTGAATAAAAGAAAAATTAAATGTCTTTTTAAACAAGTTTTAGTTATGGGTCCGGTATGCTTCCTCTCCTCAATCGTCCTGTGAACACCCGCGCTGCAGCCACAAAGGCACGCAACCGGAACTTCACTCAAGCTACACCGTCGTGTAGACAGCTGCAGCTAGGGTAGCGAGCCCAGTAACTTCCGAGCTCTTCGTCCCCAGACCCTACAACTCATGACATGGGTTACATGAACGCGGTTGTATGCTGTACGGAAGTCATGAGGACAGCCATACCAAGTCTTACTACGCTAGCCGGAATTTCTCGCGAATACATGCATTAAGACCTATAACAATTGATACCTTGAGTTTTTATTGTTTTTAAGCTCATAATTTACAAGTATCCTTACCAGTTTTAAGCTCTTTGGCACTAGAACCTGTGTACGGGCATTTCACCTTGCGCACGATCTAGTCCGAGACTAACCTCTTAGCAAGTGCAACTGAACAAGAAATTCAAACAAGAAAATCAAGTGAAAAGCAACTATGCTACACTACATGCAAGCCTAAGAGACTAGAGGAATATCTAGAGACTAAGCGCTAAACATGCAAACCTACTAGTATTAACATGCAACTTAAGAAACTAGAGGTAATCTAGAGACTAAGCGCTAAATACTAACATGCAAAGCACACAAGCAATCATGCAACAACAAACACTAACATGCAAACCTAAGAAACTAGAGGAATATCTAGAGACTAAGCGCTAAACATGCAAACCTACTAGTATTAACATGCAACTTAAGAAACTAGAGGTAATCTAGAGACTAAGCGCTAAATACTAACATGCAAAGCACACAAGCAATCATGCAACAACTAACATGCAATCCTAAGAAACTAGAGGAATATCTAGATACTAAGTGATATGCTCAAATTTACTCTAGAGCTACTCTCTCAAATTAAGAGATCAATTGTAGTACTTAGGGATCGTATCCACAAGGACTCTAGATCACACAATAAATTTAATAATCTTTTGATTATGCTAAACCAAAATTGTAATTTAAATAGCAATACAAAAACAGAAAATAAAATAGTTGTAAATTCAGAAGGATTAAACGCTAGGCCTAGAGAAATTCTCAGGAAATCATGGAAAATCAGATCAATTAATTAAACAAGCAGGATTCAATAATTAAGCACCGTTCTTGAACTCTAAACACAATTGTAAAATAAATCAGTTCTCACTGCAAATATTATCTAAGTTTTAAAACCCAAAAATCCAAATCTCTTTGCAAAATTCAAGTTAAAAACCAGCAATAAAAACAAGTTTAGATAAGTTCACAAATCACTAATTCAAATCTCTTTGCAAAAAGTAACTTGGCTCACCAAAGATTTTTGTCAGGAAAATCAATTATATTCTCATATCAATTTATTTTCCTAAGTTATTAATTCTAGATGACCAATCAAGGATTAATATGAAGAACAACCTATGCTGAAGAACAAGAAAGATAATGAATCCAAACAATTAATCAATCTAACAATCCATGAAATCCCTAATGAGAAACCCTAAACCTAACAAGCAGATCTACTCAGACATAATTGCAAGAACACAAATCATGAATAAAATAGATAGCATTAAGAGATTAAAGAAGAAGAAAAGGAGTTCTGAATCTTCTTTGAAGGAGTCTTGATTCTTCTCTCCAAAAGCTCTCTAAAAATCTCTCAGGGTTTTATCTCAAAAGTTGCAAGAAAAATAAAGCTTAGGTCTAAACAATGACCATAAAAATCTTATATATATTCCTAAAACATGTCCAGGGACTAATTATGCAAATATGGAAAACTTTGGGGCGGTTCTGTAAATCTTCAAAACTTGTGGGAAAACTTCCGATTTGTTTTGTGGACACTGCATCGATCGACACATATGAAGCATCGATCGATGCTTACTCTTGAACTGGTCTCCCAACTTCGTAGCTCAGCCTCAATGCTTGATTATGCTCCACATCCTCCTATTTAGCTCAATTATGTTCCCATCCATGCTAAATCCTATAAAGATTCAAAAGACTCTAAAAATACAAAAAAAAACTATATAAATAAGACTTATATCATGGCTAAAAACACCTAAAACCATGATATATCAATTCCCCCAGACTTAGCATTTGCTTGTCCTCAAGCAAAACAGCAGCATCACCTGTGAAAGAGGTTTGAAAACGCAGAAACTCTTTTTCTTTTTAAAGTATTGCCATGATCATCCAAACCATAATCCATATGCTTAGCAGATAAATCCAAATCGAACCACCATGTACTTCTCCGTTGACTTTCATAGCTTCCCAAATTCAAACCAAATTCCACTACTTCCTCCATTAAGCCTTCATTGGTGGGTCTCATCAATTTGATCAACGTCAAGAACCTTCTAGACTCATTCCCGTACAATACCATAACAAGCAAGATATATATTTTACAACATGTGGTACTCTTTCTCTCCCCCAGACTTATTCTATTTTATCTTCCTTAGAGCTTTGCTATGTTTTTTTTACTATTCTCTTTTTTTTTTCTCAAGGTTGTAGGTGAATAATGGGGTCATCGGTAATTTACCTACCCCTCGCTTCCAAGCTTTGTGTGATCATTTGACTCAAGAGTAGAATAATGAGGTCACAGGTAATTTACCTACCTCTCTAAACTGATCAAAATCATTTCATCTTTTATTCACTCTTTTGTTTTTAACAAAGCTCTCAGGAAAAATATTTCAAACTTTAATAAGTGAGAGGAGTACCATTTTATCTTTTCTGGAATCTTACTTGTCAGGTATGAATAAGGAGTCAAACTCTATGAACATTAATCTCTTTGATGAGGTAAAAAGAAAAGCGCAGAAATTACCTCAGGCTTTTATGGATTCTGTTGGAAATTCGGATGTCACTGGTTTACTGGTCAGCCATTGGATTTTTTATTAGTCGGATTCTGGATTCAATCTGCAGCATTAATCAACCAAGGCAATACACTAAAAAGAAAAATCATAGTTCCCAACACAATTTTGACTCAGTAAAACCATTTTTTTTTTGCCGCTCAAAAACGAAAACGTAGTTAGTAACTGCCTCCCCAGACTTAAACAACATTGTCTCCAGTGTTATCAAGTAAGAGATTGGCGAAGAAAAATCAACAAAAACGAATAAGTATTGAAATTGTGAACAAAATCGTGTTACCAAACCGGATGTTCTGTGTCGACCGATGATGATGGTGTGTCGGTCGATGCACTCTGCATATGCAGAGAGTTCAAACATTACTCCTGAGTTAGCTGCGATTAATTTGTGTTTCTCTCACTCCTGGATGTTAGCACTGCTAAGAATCACTCGAACACAAGATTAAACGCAACATGATAGATAGAAGTTCATAATTAAATACAAATTCAAATTGACTCAAAGCAAGAATAAAAATGACTCAAAGTGGAAAAGAAAAACCTAGGAGTGGGTTGCCTCCCACTAAGCGCTTGTTTTCAGTCATTAGCTTGACTGTGTTGGATCTCAGGCATCCGGTGGATCGGAACAAGGCAATGAATGCTTCCGAGTGAATGTCCTCTTCATCCAAGGGGGTGTGTAGGCATTAGGTGCATGAGATCTGCCAAGTATATGAAGAACATGAGAAGGGCGGGATTTAGGTATAGGTGGCTTTCTTTTAAGTCATGCAAAATCATCAACAGAAGAAACAAGCGCTCTACGATAATCTTGTGGCTTGGTTAACTACAAAACAGCTTTTGTACCTTTGAAATTCTTATTGATGATAGGAGAAGGTTTGGGTGAAGGAGATACATACCTTGGCTTTACCTGTTGATTCTGGACTTTGGAATGGTGAGATTTCAACTGTTCAACTGGTGTAGGATTTGCAGCTAAGGAATCAACTCGAGAATCTTTGGCTTTGGACAAGTTTGGACGTTCTCGTGGAGGTGCGTCGATCGATGCTACAGCTGCATCGATCGATGATGTGTCTGCAACTCGTGTTTCTTCAACAGTTCTGCAACTTTCCTCAGCAATCCGTGTTTCCATTACAAAAACATCATCTACCAGCGACTTGTCATGGATAAGAACCTCATTGTGGTCTCTAGTACTGATGAGATGATCTCCACTCCAATCCTCAAGCTTAACAGCTTGCTTACTCACTTTCTCAACAATCTCCAATTCTTTGACATACCCAGCAGTAATGTCTCCATGAAGCTCTATGATCGGATTGTCATCAGAAACAACCTCCACAGAAAATGTCTGACCATCAATAGTGGGAACCCTTCTCAGCTTGTCCATATCAAAGTTCATAACCAAATCTTCTACATTCAAGGCTATTTGTCCCTTCTTAACATCAATGATGACACCAGCTGTAGCCAAGAATGAGCGTCCTAAGATAAGTGGATCATTAGGCTCTTTGTCATATTTCAGCACCACAAAGTCAGCGGGAATCATGCAATCCCTAATCTGAATCAGAATATCTTCTAAGACACCTTCAGGAATCCTTCTGGATCGATCAACTAAGATAAGAGAGATCATAGTTGGCTTGAAATCTGTCATCCCAAGTCTTACAACAACAGAATGTGGCATCAAGTTTATACTAGAACCGAGATCGCAAAGAGAGTGAGCAAACCGTGCTGAAGAGATAGAGCAATCAAGTACAAAGCTTCCAGGATCTGGTAACTTCTCTGGAATCCTACTTTGAATCAGTGCACTTACTTCCTTAGATACAACAACTTCTTTCTTCCTCTCCTTCTTCCTCTTTGGAGGCTGATTCAACAGAATTGAGCTGACATCCTTGGTTAGCAAAGCTCCTTCCTCAGGACTCAAACCATTGGTGACCATCCGCTTCACATATCAGATGGTTGAACTTGAGGAGAAACTAGAGCTGGTCATGGGGAGTGTCGATCGATAATGGTGGTGCATCGATCGACGCTAGATGGTAGTTGCATCGATCGATGCTGATGTGTATCGGTCGATGCTGGTTTTACTTTCATCGTATCATGGTTTTCTCCTTCATTCACAAGAATTGCATTGCAAGCATGCCTTGGATCCGTCTCCGTTCTTCGAGAAAGAAGTTCTTCTTGTCTTTTAACAGACCCAACATTCTGAATTACTTGATTTTCTAGCTTCTTGACATGAGTGTTTAATGCATCAAACTTCCCAATCAGCTCAGTGTAAACAGAATCAATCTTTCCATTGAAGTCTATTGTTAACTTCTGTTGACCTTGAAGAATCTGCTCAATCATTGATTCCATCTTGCTCTCTGAATTGGGTGGAGGGAGGGGTTGGTAAGAAGAAGATCCATAGGTCCTAGTGAAGTTGCTGTTTGGATTTCCTGAGAATGAATTCTTCTGATCAAATCTCTGATTTTGATACCCAGTTCCATACACATTGTTGACATCTTCTTTAATTTCTGGCTTTGGCTCAAAAGTCTCAACATCTTCAGCAAAATGAACAGACTTCTTTCCCACAAGAAGATTGTGGACTGTTCCAGCTTAGCATTCACCGCAGCAAACTGATTTGAACCATTGCCTTCATGTGCTCTTCTCCGCTCTAAGTCTGCATTCTTGGTACTGTTGCTTGATGATAGCCATTCTATCAACTTTTCAGCCTCATCTGGGTACCTTGTCTTGAAGTTCCCATCACTAGCAGCATCCAAAGCCATTTGATACCCCCAGTCAATCCCGCTGAAGAAAATACTAATCAGTTGCATCTCTGAGAACCCATGATGCGGACAATCTCTCTGGTATGCTTTGAACCTTACCCAAGCAGCTTTGTAAGATTCAGATGGTCCTTGTCTAAAGGCGGAGAGCTTAATCCTCAGCTCATCAGACATCGCATCATCATAGAAGTAGTTCAAGAATGCTACCTTGATGTCATGCCAGGTTGTCAGAGATCGTGGTTTGAGTTGTCGTAGCCAATGAGAAGCTTCCCCAGCAAGAGAGTAGGGGAAAAGCTTGCAGTAGAGATAGTCCTTTGTAACTCCATTAGCTTTGATGCTTGTGACTATATCCTCCAAATGCTCAATGTGGTCTAGAGGCTTCTCATGCGACAAGTTTTGGAATGGTCTTTGTCCAACAAGAGCGAAGTAAGCAGGCTTCAGCTCAAAATCATTCTTGGGGAATGGAGGAGGGACAATTGCGGAGCGGTTCTCATAGAACAAGTCTGGTCTGTTGAAGTCCGCAAGAGTCTTGATAAGCTCTCCATTGTCGTCTTGTCGCCTCTGAACATTCTCTGCATCGGCTCTGGCATTGCATCGATCGACGCCAAGGTTGCGTTGGTTGATGCCTTCCTAATTGTGTCGATCGATGTCGTCGTTGCGTCGCTCGATGCCACGTGCATCATCCTCAGCCACGACGAGTTCTTCCTGAATAACTTGTCCTTCAGCATCAAGTTTCTGGCCTTGCTCGTTGCGCACATGACCCTCTTGATCCCTCAAAACTCCAGCCTCATCAGGTCTCAATATGATTGTGTTGACCATCCTTGCTGATTTGGCTGCTTTTGTGTTTTCACGCTCTAGTTGTCCTAACTCTTGGTTTGTAAGCTTAACAATTGGACCAGTCGGATTTTTCCTGGTGTTAGGCTTAGGCATGTACCTGAAACACACAAGAGAAAAGAAACAAAAGCGTGTAAAATAGAAAAATAAAAATCTAGACAAAATCAAAGACTTTAATCTAATGGTGAATCAAAAGAGTCCCCGGCAACGGCGCCAAAATTTGATATGCTCAAATTTACCCTAGAGCTACTCACTCAAATTAAGAGATCAATTGTAGTACTTATGGATAGTATCCACAAGGACTCTAGATCACACAATAGATTTAATAATCTTTTGATTATGCTAAACCAAAATTGTAATTTAAATAGCAATACAAAAACAGAAAATAAAATAGTTGTAAATTCAGAAGGATTAAACGCTAGGCCTAGGGAAATTCTCAGGAAATCATGGAAAATCAGATCAATTAATTAAACAAGCAGGATTCAATAATTAAGCACCGTTCTTGAACTTTAAACACAATTGTAAAATAAATCAGTTCTCACTGCAAATATTATCTAAGTTTTAAAACCAGCAATAAAATCAAGTTTAGAATAGTTCACAAAATCACTAATTCAAATCTCTTTGCAAAAAGTAATTTTGCTCACCAAAGGTTTTTGTAAGAAAAACCAATTATATTCTCATATCAATTTATTTTCCTAAATTATTAATTCTAGATGACCAATCAAGGATTAATATGAAGAACAACCTATGGTGAAGAATAAGAAAGATAATGAATCCAAACAATTAATCAATTTAACAATCCATGAAATCCCTAATGAGAAACCCTAAACCTAACAAGCAGATCTACTCAGACATAATTGCAAGAACACAAATCATGAATAAAATAGATAGCATTAAGAGATTAAAGAAGAAGAAAATGAGTTCTGAATCTTCTCTGAAGGATTCTTGATTCTTCTCTCCAAAAGCTCTCTAAAATCTCTCAGGGTTTTCTCTCAAAAGTTGCAGGAAAAATAAAGCTTAGGTCTAAACAATGACCATAAAAATCCTATATATATTCCTAAAACACGTCCAGTGACTAATAATGCAAATATGGAAAAACTTTGGGGCGGTTTTGTAAATCTTCAAAACTTGTGGGAAAACTTTCGATTTGTCTTGTGGACACTGCATCGATCGACACATATGACGCATCGATTGATGCTTACTCTTGAACTGGTCTCCCAACTTCGTAGCTCAACCTCAATGCTTGATTATGCTCCAAATCCTCCTACTTAGCTCAATTTTGCTCCCATCCATGCTAAATCCTATAAAGACTCAAAAGACTCTAAAAATACAAAAAAAGACTCTATAAATAAGACTTATATCATGGCTAAAAATACCTAAAAACCATGATATATCACTAAGCGCTAAACATGCAAACCTACTAGTATTAACATGCAACTTAAGAAACTAGAGGTAATCTAGAGACTAAGCGCTAAATACTAACATGCAAAGCATACAAGCAATCATGCAACAACTAACATGCAAGCCTAAGAAACTAGAGGAATATCTAGAGACTAAGCGCTAAACATGCAAACCTACTAGTATTAACATGCAACTTAAGAAACTAGAGGTAATCTAGAGACTAAGCGCTAAATACTAACATGCAAAGCACACAAGCAATCCTGCAATACAAACAAGCAACTTAAGAAACTAGAATGAAATCTAGAAACTAAGAGCTAGACGCAACCTCACTCTAACATGCAAGGAAGCAATAAACGAGACTTAACTAACTAGAATTCAATCTAGAAGAAAAGAAACGAATCTACCCAATAATGCCTAGATTTAACACAAAAATCCTAAGCAAAAATCAACTAAAACCCCACCTATCATGTACCATAATACATGCTTCGAGACTCACCTAGACTTGGCTGGAAAAATCGACTCTAACAGACTTCTAGTCCTAACTGGCAAGCACTAGACGCGAACAGCTCCTACGGCGGCACACAGCTAATGACCTAGGCGGACGCGGCTAACAACTCGCGGGAGAGAAAAACTCTAAGGAAAGAACTCTCTCTAACTCTAACTTTCTCTCTTTTTCTCTAACTCTCTCTAACTTTCGTCTAAGGGTGGGATGAAAACGAAATGGCTCCTAAGGCTCTCTATTTATAGTGGAAAGGTGTGAGTTTAGGCGGTTTCAACAACCAATCATGGCAAGCAAGTCTCTAGCTTCTCCTCCACTCCTTTGGCGAAAACTTGGTGAGCAAGTTTTCTCGAAAACTTCGTGAACAATCTTCTTGAAAACTTGGTGAGCAAGTGTTCTCCTCTTTGCCACAAAAATACTTGGTGGAAACACACAATACTTGGCTAGAGAATGTCCTCTTCTCTCCTTTGTCTCACATCCTCCTTTGCATGAATTCTCATTGGTTACTTTTTAAGAAAAGTAATGATTGTGTCTCCAACATTCTTTCATGAAATTTCATTGGCCATCAAGGGAAGATGAATCTCCTCCTTCGCACGCTCCTCACAGACGTCCAAAAATTCCAGGTCGCAGTTCTGCTTCGAAGTCAACGGTACGGCGTACGGGTCAACGGTCCGGTCAACGGACGATGTACGGTCAACAGTCGGATCATGGTAGGGTCACAGATGGACTTGAGGTACATGGTACAGTCCATGGTACGCGGTACGTGGTACGGTACCATCGGCCATCTCTCGATCCGTTAATATTCTCTCGGACATTTCTTCGGCGATTCTTCTACCTTCATTCCTTGCCTTCTTTTCAAGTCCTTTCCAGGTCCTTTGGTCATGGGTTTTTATTTTAAATTTTACCCGGTGGTGAGGGTCATTATAGTGAAAGTCCTAGTGATAGTGATAGTGATAGTGAGAGTGATAATGAAGTAGGACTATCCGGAAATGGTTGCATCGGTGAACGATGGATCAGGCCGATGGACAAGGATGGATCGATTAGACTATGGGCCGATGAATGGCCCGGGAACTCAGTAATCTTGCAGAGATTTAAGCCGACTCACGGGAAAGGAAACCCGAGAGAAATGGAAACTCGCGGAAAAGGCAAAATTGATCGGATAAGGATAAATGCGAAAAATAAGGGAAGTTAGGGGACGATAAGGCTTATCGTTTTGAGGAAACTCGAGGTGAATTGGTCACCCATGTATAAGAGATAGAAACCCTTAGAAATTCTCTTGAATTCGCATACACATCCAAGAGCCGCCGCGAGAAAGAGGAAGAGTTTCCATCGAAGCTTAAACCAAGAGATCCTAAGTCTAAGTCGAGAAAGGAATGGTAAGTATCCTTCCACCTTGATTCGTCGATAGTATATGGGGTATACATCGGTTGTTAACAGTGTTGATCTGTCCGTATAGAAGCGGGGATCAGATTTGGGCATAGGAATCGAGAGATTTAACACCTTAGGTCGATTCTCTTGACCCGTGGTTTATTTATTCTCGTTAATTGCTTGTCTTGGTTGGTCTAAACGACTTAGACAACTATCCTATTGAATTGTTTGACTTGCGTGACTTGATTGGAATATACCCTGTGTGACTGTGTCGGATTGAGATTGTTGAGCTGAGCCTAGTGCCACTACAAGAAAAATGAACATTTATAGCACGGGATTTTCACTATAATATGTTATTAATAGCGTTTTAGTAACTGTTGTGTCCTCCGGAGCTGTGGTAGAGGTCACCCCTACGATAGCACATTTCTAATGCAATGATATATGTAGATAACATAACGTTTTCTGTATGTTTTTAATTATTATACTATAGCAATATATTTTTGGGTAATGTTTTTTTTAATAGCTCTTACGATGTGCTACGAAAGATCTCCATATAATGGCAAAGATTTTATGCTGTGATATATCTTATCATCTCATTTTTTCTTTTGCAAATATATCCTAATCGCTTTCTCAATTTTATTATTTAACAAGTCATCTGTAGTGCTATAATATATGTTGATACGATAGCTTATGGATTTTGCCATACTTAATTTATTAATAGCTACGAATATGTTGTAATATAGTTTTTGAGAGCTAATGTTTAGCGCTATAATATATGAAGATAACGTTTTTTTCTGCTGTTATATGTATTTTAATATAGCTATCTATTATTATAATTTGCATAATATAATTAATAAAATATAAATCCTTCACTGCACAAGTCTCAATCCAAAATACCATCTAACATAAGTCTGAAACCATAAAACATGTCTGAATCCAAAAGAAGCAACATAAGTCTGAATCCAAAAGAAGCAACATAAGTCTGAAACCAATATAGCATAAAACATAAGTTTGAATCCAAAACACATAGTTCTTTAACACATTCTTAAACTAAACAAAAGTAGCTAGTTAGACTAGCTGGACCAAAGTTACTTCACTCCCTGCAAAGAAATTTTCTTTCATCATTAGTTTTGTAATAACATCTGCATAACATGTATACTCAACTCACAATCATCAATTTCTAACACTTACCTCAGTTTCTACCAGTCAATAGACAACCAATTTATCAGTTGGCCAAGCGATAGGTGAACCAAGTGCATCTCTCATAAACTCGATCTCATCTGATGTCTTCCAGACTGCTGCATCATCTACCTTCACTTTTTCAATCCAAACACTAGCAGCATTAGGACCCAATGTAACAGAGTGGACCTTATGATCCGGGTCAGTTTTATGAACATGTCCCTCAGCAACAATCCGCTTCTTTCCGCTAATATCCATCAGCTTACACTTCTGATTTTCCTTCATACCTCCACCTATGTTTTTCCTCTGACATGTTTACAATATAAACCATTTAATAAAGAGAGAATATTAACTATAATAAATTCATAACATGTGTTGTTATTTACCGGAGATCTCCGAAGAGGGGACTGTGAAGTTAGTTCAATTTCAGTTGCAGGAGATTTTGAACCTTTTGTTAGAGACTTCTCTCCTGATTTAGGATCTGCTGCAGATGATTTCTCCTTTGATGTTGCTGCAGATTTTTGACCTGATGCTGTAGACTTCGTCTTTGTTGCTGTAGATTTTTGACATGTTGTTGTAGTTGTATCAATATGGGACTTATCACCTGTTTCTATAGAACTGCTGATGCTGATTTTTCTCCTCATTGATCAATTGATGCAGATTTACGAACTGGAGCTTTCTGACATGTTCCATCTGTGTTGGTGTTTTCAAATACAACTTTGCAACAAGGCCATGCAACAAAAGACAGTAAACAGTCCTCAAGGTATGTCACTTCCATCGGAGCCCTCCATATAAATGTCTCGGACTGATGCACCTCATCAACAAATACTTTAACAGCCTTTGGTCCAATTGGAAGTCCATTCACCAATGCCTTTGGATCTTTTGATAGCCAACGTACTTCAGCAACAACTACATCATCATTCGACAAGTCGAGTAGTTTGCATTTGTTCAATGAATCTTTCCTTGTACCCTGTCAAACACATTGTGACAATAACCTAAGTATGTTAACTGATACTAATCATGTCATGACAAAGTAAAAAAAACCTTTACCAGTGTTGCAATATCATCTTGTTGTAGCTCCTGTTCTAGATTAACACACTTTTTGGCAGGCCAGGCAATCATATGCCCAACATCGTTCTCAATTGTGAAAATTTGATGAGCAGGTCTCCAAAGGGATGCTTCTGGTACAGTAGCAGTCTCAACAAGTACTTTAAGATCGTAAGGGCCTAATGGATTGTTATTCACCATATCCTTTGGATCACAAGAAATAATGCGTCCCTCAGCAACGTTTGTATAATCACCAGTCCAATCAATCAAGACACACTTAGGTTGTGATCCTTTGTTCACACTCTACAAAATAGTTAGTAGAATAAAAACATGTCATATTCTAAGTAATTATAAAGAAATATGTATACTTACTTATAAATTACAACACTTACTCTTGCTGCTGAGTTTTCACCAGTCTTAGTTTCTTGTCTCTGCAACATATATAAAAAGTTATTAATTCGAACATATAATAATATAGCAGTTAACAAAACAAAATTAAAGCCTCTAGCTAACTTGGTTCTTTAGTTTGTCAATCTCATCTCGTAGCTCATGGACTGTTTGCTGGAGATGTATTTGATTCTCTTGCATTTCAGTAATAATCTTATGCTTCATTTGGAAACAAGATAGTTTGGTTTTGTTCATGTTTCTACCCACTGCCCTCATTCGACCAGGATTATCAGGACCTAAAAGTTGGGTAAGAGCATCTCCTGGTCCATATGCTGTACATGATGGACTACCAGCAGACTTCATAAGTTCAGCTGCCTTTTTCTGCAAATCATAATTTACATATATTTATATGCTAATATGTAACAACAATCATAATAAAATAAAAACTACAACTGATTTAAAAATAAGTTAATTTATAGATTTAAAAACAACTCACAATCTTTTCAGCAGCAGTAGTATTCACTAGTGTCCCATCCTTTTTGGTACACGACTTCACCCACACATCTAACCTTGTCACTTCATATGGATCTGAACTATTTTGTTTCTATACCAAAAAACTGTATTTATCAGTTGAAAGAATATTAAAACTTATGAAAAGTAGCAACATAATTTTAGTATGCTTACCAACTCTTCAGTTAGTCTAGCAATTCCTTTGCGACTTGTAGTGTGAGGAATTTGTTTCTGCCTTCTTGCCTTGTAGCTATCGCTCACCACCTTACAAATTAAATGATTGTTAATATTGATATACTATCTCAGCAAAAACTTAACTGAAATTTAATACCTTAAATGCAACACTTGTTTTGAGCTTGACAAATTTACACCAATCAGCTGGTTCCACATTCTTAGGCCGCAGCTTCATCCTTTCTTGGTGATTCTCAGCTTCCCTAATAGCCTTAACCAATATTGATTTCGATGACCTCCATATACAATTCATCTGATGAAGCGCTGCAGTCTTTTGGTACTCCTCATCTAATTCAAACTTGGCCTGCAATCAAATAAAAGACAAAAGTAGATTAGATTTATAAACTGAAATCCATACATTATAACTTAATTAAATATCAATGTAAATAACCTATCACCTGGACAGATTTCCAGAGAACTGTCTTCAAATCTTCAGGGACTTTTGGCCAACGGGGAATTATGAACGGAACGTGTTCTCGTATCAATGCACCCATGTATGAGGCCATCTTAATTGATCCTTTACCGATTGGATCCCCCATGAGATTGTAGTCTACTCGTATCCTATCATTTGGATTCTTGGCGATGTCTTTCATCCTTGTTGGTCCTCGCTTTCTCTTACGCTTAGGTTGAACTTCTTCAGATAATTGAACCTCACCTTCAGGCTGTTCATCATCATTCAATCCTTTCTCAGCATTTGGATCATCTACCATCTGCTCATCTTCTATATGATGCTGGTCAGCTAAATGTTCTTCAGGTGGTGGGTTAATAGTACACACATATTATGCTTCATCATTGTCTTCCTGAGTTTTCTTATTATTCTTTGTTGCTATACCCTTCTTGTTAGTTCCCATTTTAATTCACCTGAAAAGACTTAAGACAATGTGTCAATAACAACCAAACAACTAAAAACAAACAATGAACAATCAGACATATATCAGACAAGCAAGAAAAACAAGAACTAAAATACACAATCTGCAAATAACCTGAATAAGAACAATGATCACCAAGGTAATACAAATAGAATTCAAACCAAACAGATTTATAAGAAAAAGAAAAAACCAACCTTTAGAAATATATAAAGTTATCATATATATAATTAGAATTCTCATAGCTAAACATAGCTTAAAAGAAAACACAAACCAATTAGTTTCAAACATACATCCCTTCACAATCCCTACTGGCTGTCTCAGCTTCATCTAAATTAACTTCCATATCAACAGTTGATGGCAACGACCCAATGTCTACAACTCCATCATCAAACTCATTACTGATGTATCTTCTTGAAGGACCTCTCATAACAACATACCAACTTGATGTCTCGTCTTCCCTTGAGTAGAACACTTGCTTTGCTTGCGAAGCTAAAATATATGGATCTCTTAAGAATGAGATCTGACTATGATTCAGGTTAACTAGTGTGAAACCATCATCTACCTTCACTCCATTACCCAATTACTGCCCATTACCCAATTACTGCCCATTAATCCAGCAGTATAATATCTGTTAATCTGTCGTAGTATGACACCATATCAACTACTTGTGAGGTGTCTTTCGCACTAGACCTACATACTGTTGTAGCCTCATACAAGATCCCATTATTCTGACTTTTCCTATCAACTGAACTAGTGTGAAACCGTTGCCCATTAACAATATATCATGTATACGACCGAGCTGAACTACGTGGACCATAAGCCAACCATTTAAGTGTTTCTTCATGTATATCTGAATCAAGCGGGATCTACCAAAAAAATAAAAAACAAATCAGACACATACAGTCAAAAACATAATATAAATGCAGAAAATTAAGATAAATTATAACTTGCCTTTTTTTTAGCCAATCCGCAAACTTTTCTGTATGCATCTTCCATAAATGTGATGCATCAGATCTACATCTCCCATTTGAGTCTTGAAGGTACTGAAGGTGCTCACTTGTACAAGTTTAATAATAAGAATTAATAATCATACAGATTTTAGAAAAAAGAAAAGGTATGACAAGTGAAATAGAAAAATAGAAACTTTCTCGACATAAGGATCAACAATAGCCACGTTTTGTATAACAGCAAGGTGCAATTTTCGTCTCTATTTCAGTAAGAGTAATTGAAGTGCTTGCAGATATTGGGCGACCCTCTAGTATAGAACTATTCTCATATTCAGTGTTTCTATCTAGTTTTTCCTCTACATTTGTAGTCTTCTTCAAAAATTCACTGCAAAAGTGAATGCATTCTTCAACGAGATATGACTCGGCCATACACCTCTCAGGTCTTGCCGGGTTTCTTACAAAATCTTTAAGAACCATCATATACCTGAAAAGTGTAAAAGTAGATTAGCAACAAGACATTGATTATCCCAAGACAGCTCAATACAAGAAAAGATAAACAATTACTGAAAAAAAGACAAGTTATACCTTTCAAATGGGTACATCCATCTAAAATGGACTGGTCCACCTAGCCGTGCTTCTCTTCCTAGATGTATTGTCAAATGCACCATTATATCAAAGAAACTTGGAGGAAAAAATATTTCAAACATGCAGAGCGTTTCAACGATCTCAGCTTCCATTACCAAAAGCTGCTCTCTATCGATTACTCGCTGACACAAGTGGTTGTAGAATTTGCATAAGCGTACAATTGCTATCCTAAGACCTTTTGGTAACAAACCTCTAAGTGCAATAGGAAGTAACTGTTGCATTAAAATGTGATAATCGTGTGATTTCAGACCGGTGATCTTACAGTCGTCTAATGATACGCCTTTCGATAAGTCTGAACAGTAGCCATCTAGTCCTTTGAAGTCAAAAATTCGCCTACAAAAGACTTTCTTCTCTGTCTTCGACAATGACCAAGGAGCTGCTGGAAGGTATGTTCTTTTTCCTTGTGTTTTAGGATGCAAATCCTTTCTAATACCCAGATATTCCAGATTACGTGCCTGAAGACCATCCTTTGATTTCCCATAATGTAGCAAAGTAGATACAATACTTGCAGCCATATTTCTCTCCACATGCATTACGTCTAAGTTATGCCTTACCGGAAGATCCTAACCAACACATACAAGAACAAAACGAAAAAAAATATGAAACTGAAATAATCACGATAGTAAATTATTAGCATACCTCCCAATAAGGTAGATTGAAAAAAAATAGATCTTTTCTTCCATCTAGATAACTCATCCTCGTCTACTTCTATTTCCTCATCTTCATCCTCAGATGAATCAGTGGATAAATCCTCACTATCAGACATCATTCCAGTACAATCTGTACTTTTCCTCTTACGGACAGATTTTTTTCAGATTTCCAAAGTCATTCTTGAAATTTTTCAGGTTTTGAGAAATTTCCTGGCCACTTAATATCCTTCCCTTTCTCCCATGTTCAGCTTTACCATCAAACCACGACTTCTTTCCTCTGAAACTATGTGTTGGTGGCAAACCCTTTCTATGACTCATGTAGACATGTTTTCGGCTGAACTTAACCACATGTTGTTTGTATTTTTCCCACAGAAAGGACAGCCCATTTGACCCTTTACTTTGCATCCTGCAAGATTCCCATAGGCCGGGAAATCACTAATCGTCCAAAGCAACATTGAGTTACGTGTAAAAGTAGATTTGCTGAAGGCATTATATATCAACTCTCCATTGTTCTAGAGATGAATTAGATTCTCTATAAGAGGTTCTAAGTATACATCAATGCTATTACCAGGTTGTTGTGGTCCAGGAATCAGTAGCGTAAGCATGATGTTCTCCTTCTTCATACACAAATTGTAGTTTACTAGCAAAACAGGCCAGCAACTATACTTGATGTTCTTCATATTGAATGGATTAAATCCATCTGTGGAAAGTTCAAGCTGCATGTTTCTTTCTTCAGCTGCAAAAGAAGGATACTTGTCGTTCATATGATTCCAAGTAACTGAATCTACAGGGTGTCGAAGTTTTTCATCACTGCTCTTGTTAGTGAAATGCCACCTTAAGTCCTTGGCCATTTTCTCTGATCTGAACATTTTCTTCAGCCTTGGTATAATCGGAAAGCATCTTAATAATTTCTGTGGAACACCTTTGTTTACTTCACCAGTTTGCATGTTAGTCTTCCACCTAGAAGTCTTGCATTTAGGACACTTATCAAGCGTCTTGTACTTTTTTCTGAATAGACAACAATCATTGACGCATGCATGAATCTTCTGGTAACCCATGTCAAATGATTTCAGAAATTTTTTCACCTCGTACAGTGATGTGTGTAGCACATTATCCTTTGGTAACATCTTCGACAATGTTTCTAGCAGGTCACTGAAGCTCTTATCAGACCAACCATTCTCTGACTTGATTCTGAATAGTGTTACTATAGCCGAAAGCTTACTATGGTTGACACAACTTGGATACAAGGGTGTTTCAGCATCTGCAAGTTTTGCAAGAAAATGATCTTCTTTCTTCTCTTCACCCTCTCCACTATCACCTAAGTCAGCCATATTACCAAACTTGTCAGCCATAAACTCATCAGCTGCTTCATATAACCTAAAAATCTCATCATTCCACTTGCTGAATCTGTTGTCACTGTCACCTTCAACCGCTGAATTCAATTCTTCATGATGATATCATACAGATTGTAGCTTATATGCCTCATCCATTCCCCTTATAACAAGGTGATCAACTACAACACTTTTTGAGTGACGATCTATATTACGACAGTCAATGCAAGGACATATAATCAAATCAACGTCTCCCAAAGATGCAGCCACATCTCTTACAAAATTTGAAGCCCCTCTCACATAAACAGGATCAGCTCTTCATTTAAGAATGAAGAGAAAAATAAATAAATAAAAAAATCCACAAACACCTTTTGAAAACTTTAACATCTATATATATAATTACATTTAATACCTGGAAAGATGCACCCAATCTTTGTCCAGCATTATATGTTCTAAGCTTAATTCAACCCTTTAGTATCCTTAATATCTTTAGTATCCTTAATATCATATCATAACAGAGTTAATGAAAAATCTTATAACAAAATAACTCCAGTAGAAAACTAAATCGCATGTATCAATATAGACAACAATTCAAAAAGATATACCAGATCAGTACACTATGTCAAACACATATCAGGCATTTTTTAAAACAATCACACCGAATAAAACAGAAACCAAAACAACACTACACCAATAGTTATTTTCAGCAACACTTTATACAAAAGACCATTCAAACACAAACTATCATAAATAAACCACAATAACAAGACAAACACATTCACAGTAATGTTATAAATGAATCAGAAATCAAATACACAACATAACAAGGTAAGACATTGTACCAACCTGTCGAATGATTTCAGCAAAATAGTAGAGTTGCTTCAGCTATCCAATATTGAAATCAGCAAGACTTGCAAAAAAAGAATATTTGAATTACTATATGATGAATAAATTAGGTTGGTTCGGCATTGCATTGTATCAAACAGGTCTAAGAATGAAATCATGAATGTAAATTATAACCTAGCAACTTAAATGCTACAGAAGCCTATGAATTAAATCTGTGATGCAGAGAAGACATTCAACAATGGATAAACATGAGTAAAATTAGCAGCTTGGCAGGCATACTTGCAAACACACTCTCAACCTACCAATGGATAATGTGAGACTAGTTGATAATGTGCTATATTTTAAACTTTCAATCAGAAGGGTGTGGAAGTTTAACATTCAACAAAAAAGACAGAAGAAAGAATCTACTAACCTGTCTTGTGAGTGGAGATAAAGAAAAGCTCACTCATCAACACTTGCAAAACATAAGTATAGAAAGAGTATAATATTTATGAGGAAATCAAACAAATAAACAGATTTGAAACAATCACGGTAAACAAATAATCATCAAAACATGTTCTTAAATTAGATACACAACCTATATGTAAAAATGGTGGAGAAGCTTTACTCGGATAGGCTAACTAAAACTCAGATCTTAAACTAATGTTCTTAAATCGGATACATAACCTAAAATTTTTGTTCTTTTATTTGTTATTAATTTTCACATACTACGCTTAAACAAAATCGCAAAGCCTTTCACATACTACGCTTAAACAAAATCGCAAAACCCTTATAATGAACAAATCAACAGTACACAGATTGAGCAAATGTCTTGCATGTCCAAAACAACTGTGAATTTATCCAATTTCTTGACGGAATCGAAACAAATAAACATATTTGAGCTTCAATCGAAACATATGGATGCAAAGAAAAGAGGAAAACTATGAAATCACATAGAATCATTGTTTACAGTCAAAGGAAAAGAACCCATAGTAAAAGAAAGAAAGAAAGAGTAAGAGGAAGCAAGACATGCCTTCGATTCAAGCTCAAATCCGAGATATGCGAAATTAGGGTCGGCGGCTAAAAGCTTGGTTGTCGCCGGTACTTTCAAGGGTGTTTCCGGCAAGTTCAATTCGTGTCTGGTGAAGCAATTTGAGGGTCTGAGAGAGTGATTTGTGGGTTTGATTTGGTGGGTCTCACGAAAGCTTCGAGAGAGTTGAGACTTAGGTTTTGTCGTGAAAGTGACTTTCCTTTTGGGAAAAAAGAGTAAAGTATAAAGTTTGTGAAATATTGGCTAATTGTTTGGCGGACTAAGTGACTTTAGTTTCCCGCTTAGTAAAAAAAATTTCACAGCGTTTTAAAAACGCTATGCTATAATAACACAATTACTAACTCATCTACGATAGCATTGCAGTAAATCGTGCTATAATGTAATGCTATCAATGCAAGTATTTCTTGTAGTGTGAGACGGGATGACCGCTCCACTAAGCAAACTTGTTTGATTACGCCTCCTTTTATGGACGCAGGAAAGGAAAGGTCCGATGACCAGGAATTTAGTGGCTAACCAGCTCGTGTGACGGAGGCAAGGAAAGGAACAGGATGGTGGCTTGGGTAGTTTTAAATTATGGCTTTTATTTCTTAGGATTGTATTGGTACCATGCATGATGTTAAGAATGATTTGATAAGGATAATTTGGATCTCTAAATTAATGAATGCGTATTTTTAAGTTATATCACCTGTTTTACATATCCATTGTTGCATATTGATGAACGAACGAGTAGAATTTACATAGGCCCTAAGAAATTTTTATTGGCCTGTACGGCCATGTACGGGATTTTAGGGTCGGGGTCTTACATATAGGGGCATCGGGAGCTTGTGTTTTCTACAACAACGATACAGACTCTATAAACCACTTGGTTTTTGCTTATGGTTTTGTCTCGCAGGTTTGAGAAGCTCTACCCAAAAACATTTATAAATCAAGATACTCCACAGAGTGGATTACTTAAACTATCTTTGATACATGGCAAGATCGACTAAAGGACTTCATAGCTAGTTATAGTTTTGAAGCCTTGGTCTACACGTACGGTTTGGCGTGAAAATAAATGGTTGAAGGCATGGAGAAGCTCTGAATCCAGCTTTTTCTCTTGATAAAATGGATTTTAAACAGGTTCTGAATCGCCTATTATTGATACAAGGCATGGGTGAGAGACGCTACGACAAAGGCCTCCTCCTTTGGTTTTGAGTCATGAGTGTAGTTTTAAACTCATAGCATTTCAAAAAACTTTCAGCTAAACGTTGCACTAGTTGTACAAACCATTTTTTTTTACTCTAATTCAACATTATATTCAAAAACATACAATTTACATATCATTCCTTTTAATATACTTATTCAAAAGTTAGAAATAAAAGCTTATTAACATATTTTATTTAAGTCATTATAATGTTAAAAGGCAAGGAATGAAATATATTCCATTTTTCTGTTATTGTATTCTAATCACTTCTTTTTTATTCGTTACTAGATTCATACACCAACATATTGATAGAAGTCTGTTACTAGTCAGTAGTCTCCGGAGACGATTGCATCGTCGTGAAGAGCGGCTGGGATCAGTATGGTATCAAAGTCGGCATGCCAACGCAGCAACTGTCAACGGCACACCACAGCATATGTTTTGGTCAAAACGATTGACAACGAAATTAATGAACGTATCTCATCACTGAAACACTGGGAGACGTCGAAGCTTGGCACCCATATAAAGAGAACTCCCAGCTCTGTTTATCCATCAGTTTTGGTTTCGTTTTGCAGTTTTTGTTTTTCCTGTTTTTAAAAACCTTCAACCTCGAGTGTTACGTACTGAACGATCTGTACGTTCTCACTATATCCAAATTCCACAATTCAAAAAAAAAAAAAAAAAAAATTACGGAACGTAGAGAAGTGAGACATGTACACATAGTCATTGTATGAGTACTTTCATGGAAAGAAAAAAATTATTTTCATCAAAAGGAAATTTATTACCATATTACAACAGACATCTAATGGTTTAACAAATTTTCTAGTCTTGTTTTAGGATCGCTGCAAGGGTACTTGCATTGGCACAGACTAATTTCATTATGGGTGTCACAAATTCCATGTCCACCATTGTAACTTTTTGCGCATTTTGCATCACAACATCGGTCATTACAACTTTCACCGCAATTGCCAAGCCCAATCCTGCAAAACTTTGGACACTCGTAACTGCAAGTGCACAACGACATTCCAACCGGACCGTCACATCTGCTTATACCCGATGGCCCGTGTTTGGCCTTACATCTTTGGTCACAATCGTTGCAGTGGCCTAGGTTGTCGACGCAGATACTTGCTCTGGTCTGTTCAACAACTACAGCAATGTATATCTTTTTTATTTCACTTAAAAAAAAGAATATGTATACCTTATATCATATACCTAATTTACTCGTAAATTTTGTCGATATATATTTAATTAAGCATAATAAGTATTGTAAGAATAATCATTTAACAAAAAAAAAATCTCATAATAAAATCTTTTTATTTTTCATCCGATGTCATGACAACGTTAATTCATCTACGGTGTAATAAAAATGTCAATAAGAGATTTTTTTTTTTTTTTTCACTTTTCCATATAGTCTTTATTTAGCAATAGAAGATTTTAATTTTTGTGCACTTCTAATTTTAAAAGAATATATCAAAAATACTCATATTTCTATGTCACTTTCCAAAAATACTCTTTCATGCTGTTCATTTTCAAAATTAATCCATTAACCCTTTTTAATATATATAATAACTAAATTATAAACCTTAAACCCCCAAATAATAAATCTTACCCCTTAAAACTATACTCTAAATGTAAAATAGAGAATCCAAACCTTAAAAAAAATTCTATAAATTTATTTCACATATTGTAATTATGAAAAAAAGACAAAAATGAAAATATTAAAAATATATATTTTTGAAAGGAATATCTCAAAAGTTGTATTTTTAACAAATTCTCTAAAATTTATAATACCCGAGGCAAATATGATGAGTACGACAAGGGATACAAGTGAAGGTGTCATCATCTTCATGCTTTCACGTTTTCTACTTTTCTTCTAAACTTCTCTTTAAGATAATTGTTGTAAAGAGATAATTGTTGTTATGTTATTGTGGCATTTGGTTAATCTATTTAAAAGCAAGCCGAGGACTCACAAGAACCAGCCTTTTAATGTGTTTTCAACTTATCATGATCTTTTTCCTTTTTTTTTTTTTGGGAAAAAGATCTTTTTCCATATACACTGATTTTTGGCTAAAATTGTTATGGCCAAGAAAGTTCCTTGAGTTATAAAATCATATTTTCTACTAAAAATTTGTAATATAATAGAGTATTATATGATTTCCTGAACCAATAAAACCCTTAGAATCAATCTATAAAAGCTATCATATTTCAAAATTAAGAAGAAAATTCCCATAGTAAATTTTTGCAAGGTTTTCTAAACGATTTCATCATTAAAGACATCTAAATAAATAAAAAAAACCTTCAATGATAATGTTATTAAATAGAGATAATTCTAGTATGGTTCACATTATCATCCCTTGCCTTTTTAAATATGCAGAAATAGAAAATATTAGGTTGTTAACATATTTTATGTAAGTCCTTAGAATATATTTAATGAGTAACAGTTCTATATTTTTAAAAATTAAAGACATAAAAATAATAAATCTATGATTGAAAAAAAAATAACAAATAATGTAATATCTCTTGTTTAAAAAAAAAGTTAGTTAAACAAAGGAAAATTAATTAAATTATTGCAAACTAGGAAATGCTAAATTATTTTTCAAAAATAAAGAATAATCATTTCAATTAAATTTATGTTTTCTTGTTTATGTTTTATAAATTTTAATAATTAAATTGTATGTTAACAATTAAGGTGAATACACATGTATCAATATTTGCCATGTGACAAGCAAGCTATAGGAAAAGTTTACTATCTTTCATGCGTACTAGACTACTAGGTGATATATGCAGTTCTCGTACTCTGCTTAATCTTTAGTTCTTTTGGACTTCACTGAGGTGCCCCTACTTATATACAGTGGTTTTTAAGGAGCCAAAAACTCATGTATCAAGAAGTATGATATTTCAGTTTTTACTGTTAGGAAGAGTCTTGTAAGAAAAAACTATAGTTCTGAATCTTATTAGACCGTACCCAAAAGGTATCAATGCAAAAAAATGTAAGCTAAGTTTGATTTTGATATGGCAGTGTAGACTTTATTCCTATTGTATAGCCACCGATAGAAATTGGAAAACGAACATATTACTCACTCATATCCAGCTCATACACTGAAGTAGATTCTAATCTTCGTAGAGTCTTTTGAGCTAAATGGTTATATTCCAAAGCTTCTAGCTAGCTCTTTATTCAGTATGTTAACAATTTAGTATGGTTCCATCACCTATAATGTTTCTGGTCCAACTGGTCGAAAATATTAACTAATTTTTCCCTTATTGGTTTAATTGAGACCACCCTGAACAGCATATTATGTTAAGCCTTCCAAACCCTAAAGGCGTTGACTTTCTTCTAGAGAAGACTCAACAACCAAGAATACAGAGGTAAAACAAGTGTTTGTTTGTAAGAAGAGGAAGATTTGCAAATAAAGCATAAATAAAACAGAGGACACTTGCAAGTTTGTTTACCCAGTTCACTCCCTCAAGGGTAGCTACGTCTGGGCCAAGACGCACCTCGGAATCCAGTAGATATCAGATGGTGTTTACAAAATAATAAGTTACAAGTGATCCGTCTAATACACTTCACTAATACTTATACTCACTCTGTACTACTTCATGTATCACTCAGAGAACAGCAATGACAAGCTTCGACTAACTCACCCATGATACTTGAAACATTATTACACTTACGCAACATCAATTGTGCGTCATCATCATCTATCACAACATCTTTCCAAGAACTATCTCCCACTAATAAGAATACACTGAAGAGAGGAAATATATGATAACTAAACAAATACTTTCAAATTTCCTAACGTTTTCCTTCACATAACCTATATAACTAATATGAATTGTCTTCATTTTACTTAAAAAATAGTGTTAAAATACCTAACAAGAATAAAATGAAGAGAATTTTATCAATTCTGCCATTAACAGTAGCAAATATTTTGGTCAATGCCATTTTCCCCCACTTCTTTTCCGGTCTGCCACAACTCTATAATCAAAAGAGACTATTATATCATTTTTCTTTAAAACCCTAAAACTAATTATTTTCTTTATTTTTTAGAATTAACATAAATGATCTGCAAAACATAAATTCTCTCTTTTTGTTCTATCCCCGACTTTGCATTTCTTCCATGTTAGACACTTTCAATTTTTCATTTTATTCCATCTTAGACTCTCTCCGTCCGTTGCTAGCACTACGACACAAACTGTATCTCTCTTTGTCAAACTCCATCTGTTTCAGTCCGTCGACCGCATATAATGGAGAAATTCTTTATATGCAGATACAATAGACCAGATGCAATAACCAAAGTTTTTTTCTACCACTATTATGTCATTTGTTCTGTTTATAAACCATATAGTATGTTTGGTATGACCCTTTGTGTTCATTGCTAACAAAAATAGTTGTACTCAATGCAGATCTGCAATTCTGGAGGACTAGATCCAGCAGCCAAGGTTTTTGTCCACCACTATTATGTCATTCGTTCTTTTAAATGGACCAAATCCGTTTGGTCTGACCCTTTGTGTCCATTGCTAACCAAAAAAATTGTCCACACTGTAGGTCTGTAGTTCCGGTGGACCAGATCCAACAGCCAAGATTTTTGTCCACCACAATTATGTTCTTAGTTCTTTTAAGTTGACCATATCTGTTTGGTGAGACCCTTTTTGTATATTGCTAACCAAAAAAAAAAATTTACACTCTAGGTCTGCAGTCCCGGTGGACCAGATTTAACATGCAAGGTTTTTGTCCACCATTATTATGTCATTCGTTCTCTTAGGTGGACCATATCTGTTCATGTTGTGCCTCCGATGTACGAGAGCCTTAGAGGGCTTTGTTCCTGACCTACGGTGGACATGTTTGTCTACTGTCCCTCATTGCGTTTTTGTCTATCTACCTTCAGAATTTTATTATGTAAAACCTACTCTTTTTTCTCCTAAATGTAATCTCTTTTGGGCAATCATTATAATATGAGCAGTCCAACAAGTTCGTGCAAAAAGACTTGTTTGTCTTACACTAATTGGATAAACTGCCTACCACATTTTGATAGACAACAATGTCAACAATTACCATTATTTTCTAAGTTTGAATAAAAACCATTGTCTAAGGTTCTCCTATATTACAATAATTGGATAGGCACAAAATAGTTGTCCACAATGCGTTTTACAATATCATTATCTACTACCTTATGGATGGACAGTAATTACATATTGTTATAGTGCCCTAAAAATTGTCTACACAGACACACCCTAATGAAAGAGAAATGTGTCATTAATATTTCTTTGTGAACCGCACAAAACAGTCGCTCACATGTCTCATCCCTCTTGTTTTCTTTAGTTCAAAAATATTTCTGTCTTTTTAATATGTGGCATATACTAAAAAATGGCAGTTTAGAAAAAGAAAATACAAACTGGCATTTCTCATAACTTTTCTTTTAAAAATGGCATTTCTAGTGAAATTCCCTAAAATGAATGACGTTATTTCCAAACATTTATTATGTTCTTTTCTACCTTTCAATGGACTAAATACTTTGACAAAGTACCGCACAATTTATTTTTTTATCAGAATTCTTTGTTTAGATGGTTGTATTGAATCTTTTTATTATAAATATTTTGTAACTATACATTAAATTTTTATTTTTTAAGAATTTTATATATAGTTTTGTGTATTTATTATTACTTCTTGTTTGATATTTTCATATAAATGCTTCTAATTGAAAGTGCAGATTCCGGATCAGAGCTATGAATGAAGCAAGACGCTGCGAAGAGGTCAGAGGTCTTAGATGTTGACATGGCATAAGAACTGATGTGGCTGGAGTGGATTGGACATGATGAGGAGTCGATGGACATGAATGGTCGAGCAATCTGGATAGACTCGAAGATGTCTAGAAGATTGAGAGGATATTTTCCAAAAGAGATAAGGAAGAAATTCTTGAGAATCAAGAATATTTCCTTTTTGTTAAGATGCACAAAGATTTGATTAGAAATCTTTGGTGCAAGTATAAATAGTTTAGGTCTATCCACAAAATCGGTAGCACTCGTGAGAAAAAGTTGTGAGTTTTGTAACCTTCAAGCGATCACAAAAAGCTTAGAAGGTGAGTGTTGTTTTTTGTTTCACTTAGATCTACACAGGATGTTGTGTTAGATAAATAGGAGGAGAGCACTTAGATTCAAGTCTTGTAAAAAACGAAAGTTTTATATAAAATTGAAGAAAAAGTGTTTGTTTGGCGTGTTTCCAAGCGGAATTACTTTTGTGATTCTCTATACTTTTTCACTAATAATTGCTTCTCTTTATCCTAATTTTTGTTGAATACATTTTATATTTCTGTTTTATTTTTTTTGTGAGAAGTTGCTAACTCTTTGTTCGATATATTTTCAATTAACATAGCATTTTTAATATTAATAATACAAATCTCAATAAATATTTCCAATTTCTTATATTCATCATAGTTGTTTCGATTCATTATATTTTGGATTTAAAATTTTCCAAAGAGTTGTGTCTCTTTGTCATAAACTATGTTCGTTTTTTTTTTATAACTTTTCTTCTGATGATTGTGGGCGTTAAACATTCTTTTTGTCTTCTTACAACATTTTTGTCTTTATTAGATAATTTTAATTCTATTGTCATTAATTTTTTTTAATTATTTTATAACATACATTACTTTTACGATTGATTTTTTTTCTCTAAAAAAGCTTAATATGGGGATTATTGGTTTGAGATTTAAATATAGTTTTAAAGATTTTAAATGTTACGTAGAATTTGTTCTTATTAGATTAAGATTTTGTTAAATTCTATTAAAGTTTGTGAAAATAGACCAGATTGACACAAAATTTGAAAAATATTGCTAGATTGACACCCTTCCTTAGGGAAAAACTAGAATGACACAAATTTGTGTTCAAATTACCAAAAGCCCAAAGAAAGTAAAATAGGAAATAAGTGAAATAAAAAATGAGTGAGTAATTAAAAAAAAATGAAATCTCAAACCTTTTTTTGTCCGACATTCGTTTTCCCTTTTCTCAAAAAAACTCAAACCTTGCTTCTTCCGCCGACGACAAAGAGATTTTACAATCCCAAAAAAAACCCGATTAATAACTCTAAACACCGATTTTCACTTCTCCAGCCAGTTACCGACGCCAGTGACAAAGAGGATTGTTTGAGAAGAAGCCGAAACAAAATCTGTGTCATTCGGTGGTGGCTGATTTTCTTTGTTCTGTTCTGTTCCGGTGGTGAGTTTTTTAATGGGTTATTATGTATGAACAGAATTGTTAATTGCAATTGTTGATTATTCCTGTTTTTGTTTTGGGTCTTGCTTTTTAATTTCAAACCTTGCTTCTTCCGCCGACGACAATGAGATTTTACAATCCCAAAAAAAACCCGATTAATAACTCTAAACACTGATTTTCACTTCTTCAGCCAGTTACCGACGCCAGTGACAAAGAGGATTGTTTGAGAAGAAGCCGAAACAAAATCTGTGTCATTCGGTGGTGGCTGATTTTCTTTGTTCTGTTCTGTTCCGGTGGTGAGTTTTTTAATGGGTTATTATGTATGAACAGAATTGTTAATTGCAATTGTCGATTAATCCTGTTTTTGTTTTGGGTCTTGCTTTTTAATTGTTTGGTGGATCCTCGAAAGCATTGGTAGAAAGGATTAGGCTTCTTGTTTTGGGTCTTTATGATATGATTTTGTCTCCAATAGCTTCTTAAATCCAAAAGATAAAAAGCTTGTCTCAGTTAGGTTTGGTTACATCGAATTGCTTGTCTCTCTGACCCTCTGCTCTGCATCAGAATTTGTTCTAATAATTGCATCATGTATTGGTTACAATTGATATAGAACCTGTAAATGTTCTTGCCCGCTGTGTGTTATTTTTTTTCTTTTTCATCTTAGTATCATCTAAGGAGTGTTTCATTAAGTGTTGAGTATTTAGATTTCATTCTCTTATGCTATATTCTCGTTTGATGTTGTTGCTCATGTTGTGTGAAGTGATTCACAGTTTTATGGCTTGGCTGTGATATCTGAAAAGGATTTTTTTTGTTTGTTTCTATAAGTTTCTATTTTTTGTTTGAAATAGCTTTTTAACAGCAATCTCATCCTTCTCTGGTTGATTATGTTCTTGCCCGCTATGTGTTATTTTTAATAGCTTTTTATCTTTTGGATTTGTTATGTTCGGTTGATTATGTTTATATTCGTTCAGCTTTGTGTGTTATCAACTTTGGATCCTCAATAGCTTCTTAAATCCGGTTAGTCTTTATGATATGATTTTGGGTCTATTTATAGTATAGAATTTTGTGTCGAATTTATATATATGTTTGTGTTGATTTGTTTATTTTTGATTTACTGCTTATCGAATTCTCTTTGGACTCTTATCGAATTTTCTTATCATTTGATTCTTTTTTTTTCTGTATCTTTAGGAATGGCATCTTCAAGCAAGAGCATCAAATATCCTTCTCTACTCTATGAAGATGGAAAATCGCCTCTCCAACATAGGAGCATGAACCACAATTGTTTTGTGTCCAAAATTGGATTTTTGAGAGAAGGATTAGGGGTGGATGTCTGGGAGAAACTCAAGGAATCATCTCTTGGAGTATTTATAAAGTTTGCTGAATTGGAATACACTTGGGCTGCGCAGAGAGTTCACTTTCTACTCACACATCAGCTGAGAATCAACAACATCCATGAGGTTTGGTCTTTGATCGATGATAGGCCAATTAGATTTTCTTTAAATGAGTTTGCAGAGATAACAAGGTTAAATTGTGATGCATTTGACCCTTTAGAGAACTTTGATGTTGATCACCATGATTTCTGGAAAGAAATGAAAATTCCAACAACCCTTGATGGTCCTATGTGGACTGAGTTGGTAAACGTGATTGATTCTAACAAAACATGGGATTTTGATAAGAGGATGATGGTTGGTAGGTTATGTCTGTTGTCAGTATGCGTACATGGAATTCATCATACATCTAGAATCCCATTGGTGACTGCTAAGAGAGTTTTAGATCCTGTTGCTTTTGAAAAACATCCATGGGGTCGGGTGGCTTTTAGTAGTTTAGTGAATTCTGTTAAGATAGTTGACTATGACGGAGATTCATACACCATACACGGCTGCGTTCATGCTATGTTGATTTGGCTGTATGAGAGTGTTCCTGGAATTGGAGAAAGTTATGGGTTTAGAAGGACAGAAGCGAGTGGTGTTCCACTTCTTGATTGGCGATCATCACGAAAACGTATCAACTTCACAGACTTCTTCAAAAAAGAGAAGCATTTGCACGGACAGGTTAGTAGTTTGTTATTTTTTTTTTAAAAATTATTTTTTGACATGTACTAATAATTTGTGTGAATTGAAACTTACTTTATTCATTGCTTGTAGGTTCGTGTTAGGCATATGATTCATGTTTCAGAGGAAGACATGTATCCTCTATGGTCTGACTCAGAGGAGCATACGGATCCACACCTAGACGAGCTAATTAAAGATCTCATTCATAACCGTTTGTCTCTAGATGCTTGGAGTTGTGGCAAGACAGTTGGTATAAGTTCAAAAAAGAAGAAAAGAAGAGCTGAAGCTGATAAGGTGAATGACAACAGAGGGTGCAATCCTAAGAAAAAAAGATGGACAGATAGTGATCCTAAATGTGAACAAGGAGAAAATGTAACCAACATGGAGGTAAGGTTTCATTTTCTTTACCGTAATTGATTAACATTTTTTGTCTTCTCTATTATGATAATAATGAACATGTTATTGTAGGATGGTAAGGATGACACGTCAATTTCTTTGGATATTTGGAGGGCGATTGAGAAAATGAATGAGACTATTTCTGACTTGGGCAAAACACTCAACAGTCGAATAGATGTCTTGGAGAGTAAATTTGAAACATGCGTTGAAAAACAAATGACGGTGTTCAAAGAGGAGATGGGTGAGAGGATTAAAGCATTGGAGAAAGAAAGAAAAGAGCCAAAAGAAGCTGATGTACGGAATGATGCCACTTCGCACACCATTAACGATGATGAGGGAACAAGTAAAGCACCTGTAAGTTACATTTTCCTTTACTTCTCATGTTCTGAATTTTTAAAGCTTCTCATGTTCTGTTTTTAAAAAGCTTCTCATGTTCTGAATTTTTAAAGCTTCTCATGTTCTGTTTTTTTTAAAGCTTCTCATGTTCTGTTTTTTAAAAGCTTCTCATGTTCTGAATTTTTAAAGCTTCTCATGTTCTGTTTTTTTTAAAGCTTCTCATGTTCTGTTTTTTTTAAAGCTTCTCATGTTCTGTTTTTTAAAGCTTCTCATGTTCTGTTTTTTAAAAGCTTCTCATGTTATGTTTTTTTTAAACTTCACATGTTCTGTTTTCTTAAAACTTCACATGTTCTGTTTATTTTTTTACTTCTCATGTTCTGTTTTTTAAAAGCGTATCATATTTTACTTCTCATGTTCTTTTTTTTTTGTTTTAAACTTATACGGTTCTCATATTTATATCAAACTTCTCATTTTCTGTTTTGTTAGAACTTCTCATGTTCTGTTATTTTAAACCTTCTCATGTTTTTTTCTTTTAAAACTTCACATGTTATGTTTTTGTAAAACTTCTTATGTTCTGTTTATTTTTATACTTCACATGTTCTGTTTTTTTTAAACTTCTTATGTTCTGTTTATTTTTTTACTTCTCAAGTTGTGTTTGTTAAAGCGTATCTGTTTTACTTTCATGTTCTTTTTTTTTTGTTTTAAACTTATACGGTTCTTTCATGTTTTTTTTGGTTGCAGTCATGGATTGTTGAGATGAAGCAGACATCACAAGATGAATTTCCAGTTCAAAGGGTGGTGAGGAAGGTTTACACTGTCAAGAATAAGAAGAAAGAAGAAGATGAGATATCAGAGAAACTTCCTCTCTTTGAAAAGAAGGAATCTGTGAAGGTTGAGAAGAAGGAAACTTCCAAGAAAAAGAAGATAACTGCTAAAGCTTCTGACGATGTTGAGGATATAACTACCCAAGTTCAGAAAGCTAAATTCAAAATAGCTTCAAGTTCTGAAGATACATGGTCCAACAAGGAGGATCAGTTGGTACATAAAAAACTTGAGATGACAATAAACCGCCTTGGAGAGGCTTTGACGAGGTTGGATGGACCTGGACCTTCGAAGACTACTAGACGCGTGCCCCAGTTGGCAGAATCACAGAAGTATCCTTACCTTGGTAACTCGACAGTCAAGCGGATCATTACAGAGGGTGATAATGTGTTAGGCGACCATCTTAAGCCTGTAGATGATGAGAAACATCAGACACTTTTGGATTTTCTCAGCCTTGATAGGTATACATCAACAACTCTGAATCGTTTATAAAAGTTACTATCATTATCTATATATGTACTAACTCTTTCTTATATTCACAGGGAAGAGCCACTTAGCACCAGCAACGCAGCTGTGAGATTCTATTGGAAAATTATGACTCCAAGGGAAAATTGGCCAAGCTTTGACTATGGATGGTTGACAGACCATGTAAGTTTATTTTTGATAATTTAGTATAAGGTTTATTCTATACTATATTTTCGCTTATTCTAGTTTTTATTTTTTTGAATGTAGCACATGGGTTGTGCAATGGCTATGTTCCGGCGAAGATATATGCGTGAGCCTTGTCCGTATCCTAAACAACGCATAGCTTTCTTAGACCAAGATCTGATCACTACATTGAAGAATGACTACATGCAGTTTGATATGGGGCCTAAGAATTTTGTGTTTCGGGATTCCTATGTGAAACACGTTTTTGGTGAATATCCTGAGGAGTCAGCTACGAACAAGAAGTGGTGGATTGATGTGGATAACTTATACGCTTGTCTTTTTGTCAATCAGAACCATTGGATGGCTTTGGATATTGACTTGCGGGGTAAGAAGATTCACATCTATGATAGCATACCAACCTTGGTGAGTGACGATAAAATGGCCATTGAGTGTTTGCCTTTAAGGCGAATGATTCCAGCGATGTTAAGTGACATGATTCCTGAGACGATCCGTAAGAAGAGTAGAGCAATGTTGGAATTGAGAAGGGTGAAGAAAAATGTTCCTCGGAATGAAAATCCAGGTGATTGTGGTGTGTATGCTCTTAAGTACATTGAATGTTTAGCTCTTGGGAAATCATTTGATGGGCTTTGCGATGAGAACATGTTGGGTCTTCGGATTAAGCTTGCAGCGGAATTATATGACGAAGTCAGAGAATTAGCCATACCACCTAATATGACTGATTCATATCCTCAAGCTAAAGCTATTATCATCCCTTCCCTAGTTGATGAGTCCTTGTAGACTATTTTGTGTTATTGCCTTATGTTTTGTTATAACATTATCATTGTAGACTATTTCTTCTTATTGTAGACTATTTTGATGAGTCCTTGTAGACTATTTTGTTTCATTGACAACTGGTTCTTTTGCATATGAATTTGAATGTGAATGACATGTAATTTTTAGCTTAACCACATGTAGTGAATTTTTAGCTTAACGTGAAGCTTTCTACTCATTTTAAATTTTAAATTTGAACGACATGTAGTGAATTTTTAAGCTTTCTACTTCTTATTGTGAAGCTCTTATTTACGACATGTAGTGAATTTTTAAGCTTTCTACTTCTTATTGTGAAGCTCTTATTTTTTCCACGAGTATGCTACTCATTTTAAATTTTAAATTGTTAATAACAAAAGAATGAGAGAATATAAAAGAACTTTCAAATAAAACGAGTTATATGTCAATGAGTACATGTCTTGCGAGAATATAAAAGAACTTTCAACAAAAACTAGGAAATTATAGAGTACATGTCTTGCGATTATGTCCTACTTGGTTGCAATTACCACATGTGTATTGTTTTCTTGGCTTCTTCTTTTCCATTGCAATTTCCAATGCCGATTTGATTCTTGAATTCTTTGGTCTACCTGGTTGTTGTTTTGGAATCGGGGGTCTACATACCTTCGTTATCACATGTCCAGGAACAGATTTATCAAGCGCCCTTGGCATGATGGCATTCTCGTAGGAAGCGTAAACGTAGTGTTTGCGATAATAAGGATGACTCATTGAAATGCGAGAAATGTTTCTGAATTCACCGGCCGCAATTGCATGTGCACAAGGGAGTTTCTCCAAGTCAAACCTGCAACACGTACACTTTTTATCTTTCAAATTGACAACATGCAGAGATGTTCCACTTGTTACTTGTACTTGGTGTGCATCGATATCTTGGACAGTAAGTAACTTAGCATAGTCCACACGACCCTATAAAATAATTGTGACATTATATTAGAAACTTAGTTGTATAACATACACACTTGCTAAGAAAGGATAGAAACGAACAGACCTGGAGAATTTTCTCTACACCACGAGTCAAGTCTGTTGTCATCTTCAATGCATCAGTCCTTCTATCAGAAAACCACCTAGTCATCACAGACCTTATTTCTTCCAACAGTTGTACAATAGGAAAGCTCCTAGCATGTGACATGACCTTATTCATTGATTCTGCAATGTTGCTTGTAAGCAAGTTGTACCTATCACCTGGGAAATGTACACGAGTCCACATACGCACATCAGCCCTCACGAGGTACTCATGTAGTGCTGGATTCATGGCTTCTATCTGATCAAATGTGGTTTGAAAGTCGATAAGTCTAAAAGCATTCGCCGCCTTTTTAACCAAAGCGAATTCTGCTCGACCTTTAAACCGGACCAAAATATTCTTGTACATATGGTATGTACATATTCCCCTACTAGACTTTGGATAGACCTTTTTAATAGCTTTCCCAATTGATTGATGCCTATCAGAAATAATGGAAAGGCTTTCATCATCTGGTATCACACAGCTGAGTTGCTTGAAAAACCATTCCCATGATTCATCATTCTCTGTATCAACCACGGCGAAAGCAATAGGAAAAATCTGAAAATTGCCATCTTGAGCTGTTGCTGTCAGTAGTGTCCCTAAGTATTTTCCCTGTAAAAAAGTACCATCCACAACAACCACTTTCCTCAAAAACGGAAATCCCTGTATGCTTGCACCAAATGCTAGAAAACAGTACTTAAATCTTTGAGCTTCATCAACATCAAGCTGTGTAAAAGTTCCAGGATTTGCCCTTTTTATCATATACAAATATGTAGGAAGCTGCTCATAACCACTCTCTGGACTACCCCTGACCAACTTGCGAGCATGCCTTAACGTTCGATATGCTTTCCAATAATCCATCTATCATCAACAAATATTTTTTCTTCATTGTTGTGAAAAAAACAGAAAAATACTACTGGTAAACAAAATAATCGAAATAATGCTAAATAAATAGAAAAATTATACCTTGATATGAAAACGTTTATTCAACGCTTCAGCAACATGCATTGGCAGTACCTTGGGACCAACTCCACCAACAAAATCTTTGTACAACTCTCCTAGAATATGATGATCTGCTTGTCGGGCACGCATAGAGCGCTCTGTTACTGAACATGTATGTGCTGAAATAAACACACGCACCTCAAACTTTGGAAAGTGTCTTAATGTTGCAGCTGTTACCCTCCACTTGCATCCTTTAACCCAACACTTTACAATCAATAAGGTTGGTCTCGATTTGTAAACATAATAATCAAACCTTTGAACCAAGGTTAGTATCTTCAAACGTGTTTTTAGGTGCTCCTTTGTATCATACATTTGCCCAACAGCCAAATTCACAGAAGACAAGTCTACCTTTGAGACATCAACTGGTTCCTTATTTTCTTCAATATAAAAAGATGAACTCCTTTTCTTCATTGGCAATTTATGATCCTCTTCTTCTGGTGGAATTCCATACAGGGTAAAATTCTCATCATCAGAATCTGTTCCGTCAGAATCATCACAATAATCAAATCTACTATCATCTTCATCCATCTCTTCTTCATTTGTGTCGCTGGCCATATCAAGATACTCTTCTCCAACCTGATCATTTTCATCTCTTCCTCGTTTCTTACCTATGTGATTCAAATCAGTCTGTATTTTCTTCTTCACTTCAACACAAAGTCGACCTGTATCCCTTTCCAATTGTCCCAGAAAAGTGTGCAACTGACGAGAATTATCAATAATAACTGGTGGTGTATCACCGGGTAAGTCCTGCAATAACCTCTTCGAGATCTTGTAACTCAAGACAACATCAAATACCTTGTTATCCAGCCTGTAATCCTCATAAACCATTCCAATGCAATCATCAAATCTGCTTTGATCGTTACATTGTAGAATTCGTGAACCCCTTTCATTATCAACAACAAACAACCATTTATTGTTGTCAAAGATCCAATTACCACAAACGAGAATCACCTGCTTCATATTCTCTTGGTTGAATGTGAATTACTCTAAAACGTGAAGGAGGAAATGAAAAAAAAAAACCACCTTAAAAGGAAAATAATAGACAAGTCGATTATGAACCCCAAAAGGAAGAAAGCATGATTAAATCCACATTGGAAAGGAGGAAGAAGGAATTTATGGAAAAATAAGATGAACCAAAAAAAGAAAAAAATTTCAGTCGATATAGGGGAGGGGAGGCACGATACAAAAGACCAAAAAAGGGTAAACCCTAGATTCTCGCCATATATGGCAACTGCTACAAAAGTCTGTCGCTTAACTTAAAAAAAAATCTGTCACCAAAGGCACTAATAAATCTGTCATTACTCTGTAAAAAATCTGTTATAAAAAATCTGTTATCAAATGCGAAATAATAGATTTGTCATTACAGATAACAAATCTGCTGTCACTATATCAACAAAAAACAAAACTGTTATCATTGTATTCATATATAATAAATCTGTTATTAAGCAGCAGATTTTTTAGTAAGAAAAAAAAAACTGTCATAACATAAGAAAATCTGCCACAACATATATTGTGCATGTGGGTCAATATAGCAATTTTTAAAAGACTTTCGAAAATCTGTTATCAAACAACAGATTTTCCCTTCAATCCAAAAGTCAGTCATAACTAAAAAAAAATCTGTCATCACTAGATGTCAAACTAGCAATTATTTTTACGTATATAAATCTGTCGTAATGTGACAGATTTTTTAAGTGAAAAAATAAAACTGTTGCAACAATCATAAAAAATCTGCCACAAAATTCCTAGAAATTTGACTAAAACAATGAAAATCTGTCATAACTTTATATATAAGTCTGTCGTGTTAAGAAAATCTGCTGTCCATGAAAAATCTGTCGTTACACACTTCAAATAAATCTGCCATATAAAACAAATCTGCTGTCAAATTCTGCAAATTAATCTGCCATCTAAAATAAGTCTGCCAAAAAATAACTGCCATCAACAATAAATCTGCCACTTGCAAATTAGTCTGCCATTACATGTATGGCAGACTTTTATATAAAAAAAAAAAAAAAAACGAAATTGCAGGAATTTTTTACAAAGGGTAATATTGACTTTTGTTTTTTTCCTAACAAAGCAAAAAAGGGTATTTTTGGTATGAAACTAACCCAACTGACCCTCAAATTTTAGGAGCTAATCTAGCAATTAACTGCTCAATTTGGGTTAAACTAGTAATTCTCCCTTAAAGTTTAGTGTTATTAGTTTGTGATTTGTAAAAAGTCATTTAAAATCTTAACAAATCTGGGTTATTAGATTCAGACTTTTATAAAATCAGTAAAAGTTTTGTATTATTCAATTAAAACTAAATAATTGTTAATGTGTTCAATTATTATGTTATTGGTTTATGATTTTAGACACTTTCTTTACAAAATAAAGTCATGGAAAATATCACAAAAATACAGGGATTGTTTAGAGTACTTTACAAGATTTTAGAAAACTAATCAACAAAACTCTCTATCAATCTTTAACAATCTTTCATTTATTCACTTTTAATGATTTTGTTGAACTCTTCAAAAATTTCATAAATCATAATCTAATACCACCCCCTAATTAAAAAATTTTAAGTTTACCATAAACAAAATATAACAAAAAACACTAATATAAAAAATACTATTAAAAATGAGTGGCAGACTATTGAACCATTTATTCTCTCTTTCCATCGTTCAATAGATTTACTACCAAACACAGAAAGCCATACAAAATATGAAGATGAGTAGTTGGGAGCGTGTGCAACATCATATATAGTTCACCCACCTTTCTCCTATTTATTACTACTTACTTACCCTTCTCCTCCTCAAGCGTCTCTCTATATAACATCGATTAAATATCATCTTCTCTTTGCTCATCTCTCTCTCACTTTTTCCAGATATTTTCAAGAAACAATACAAAACCTCAGAACACTACAACAAATATGCACATTGTTAACCAGAGAAAAACGCTATCATAGGTCTTTGATAGCGTTTTCATGAGCGCTGTTTTAGGGCACTGTTATTATATGTACCCCATATACAATAGCACTTATTACGTATGCTATGTTATAAAAATATAACATAGCTTTAAGAAATTGCTATATTATCAAGATCATAATTTTGAAAAAATTTATACAACATTTGTTTTTTCGTGCTATGTTATAGTTTTATAGCATAGCTCTAATAAACTGCTGTATTATCAAGATTATAATTTTGCAAAAATTTATACAATATTTAATTTTTCGTGCTATGTTATACATATCTAATATAGCTGTTGCGAAATGCTGTTTTATCTTGTTTACTGTGCTATGGTATATTCTTTTATCATAACGTTTACCTGTACTTTTATAGCATTTTCTGATATGTGATTATAGCACACATAACCTGTTTTATAAAATCTCATAAAATCTGATTAATAAACGTCTCAGATCCAAAATACATAACAAAAGTCTCAAGAACATCAGTTTACCATCAAAGTCTCAAGAACATCCAAAATAAACAAGCAATCTCAAGTACTTAACATTACACAATAAAACCATCAGTTTAAGACATAATGACCTTGTTCTCTGGCCAAGCAATGCAGGAGCTAAGTGCATCTTCAATAATCTCTATTTCATCGGATGGCCTCCAAACTTTTACATTTTTCACCTTCACAACATCTATCCACACTTTAACTGCATTAGAACCCAAGCGAGTAAAGTGAACCTTATGTTCTGGATCATTTGTTCCCCATCGTCCTTCAGCCACAACCCTATTCTTTTCAGTTAAATCCATCAACTTGCACTTCTTATTCTCCTTGGAAATAACTTTATTAATGCGCTGCCATGTTTACAATATAAACCATCAGTCATCATATAATTAACAAAAACAACTTCATAACATATGAAAACACTTACTGGAGACTTCCTGAGAGGAGACTGTGATGGTAAAGTATTCTTTATTGGTGATATTGGACCCGTTGCATCATCAACAGGAGACTCAGAACCAGATGCAGACTTAGAAGACATAGATGCAGATTTGGCCTGCGATGCAGCCTTTGAAGCTGTTGCTGAAGTTTTGGACTCTGTAGCAGACTTAGAAGCTGTGGCTGCAGACTTGGCCTTTGATGCAGACAAAGAAGCATGTGATGTAGCATTCTGACCAGTTGGAGTTGAGGGATTTTCAAAATCAACCTTACTCAGGGGCCAAGATACGTAAGCCATCAAACAGTCCTCAAGAAATGACATTTCAGCTGTAGGTCTCCATAGTGATGTATCAGGCTGCTTTACTGAATCCACAAATACTTTAACTGCTTTTGGTCCAAGAGGAATTCCGTTAACCAACGCACTTGGTTCTTGTGTCTCCCAACGCCCCTCAGCAACAATGACGTCACCCTTAGACAAATCCAATAGTTTACATTTGTTTCCTTGTATACCCTGTTAAACACAATCAGTAAACAAATCCAATATAATTAATTAGCATTATAGACAGGGGTAATACATTGCTAACACATTGCTAGAAATTATAAATACCATAGGGGCAATGTCTTCCATTTGGATGTTGTTGTCTACCAGTCTACACTTATCAGTTGGCCATGCGATTATATGTCCAACAGCTTCTTTCATATGAAAGATCTTTTGTGCAGGTCTCCATAGAAATGCATCTGGTTTATATGCAGCTTCAACTAACACTTTGAGATCATAAGGGCCAAGACGAATCATCATAAAATCTACAACATTCAACAAACATCAACCATAAACAAAAACATATATATATATATATATATGTCCGCTTATTAGTCTTCCACCGTGAAGCATTACATTTGGGACATTTATCAAGCTTCTTTAACTTCTTTCTGAAGAGGCAGCAATCATTAACACATGCGTCGATCTTTTCATATCCCATATGAAAGCTCTTTAAAAATTTCTTGACATCATACAATGATGTGTGAAAGACATTACCATCTGGCAACATGCTTGGCAATGTCTGAAGCAGTTCATTGAAGCTCTTATCCGACCAGCCATTATGTGTCTTAATCCTAAACAAAGTCACAATAGCCGATAACTTGCTGTGGTTTGAACAGCTAGGGTATAGTGGGGTTTCAGCATCCCGGATCTTTGCAAGGAACTCATCCTCTTGTTGGTCCTCACCCTCTGCAATCTCACTTAAGTCGCCCACAGGTTGGTCAGCTAAGTCACCTCTAAAAGCCAACTCTTGATCAAAAAATTCAGCAGCTTTATATAACTCAAAAACTTCCTCATTCCACTGAGTTGGTTTACTTTGAAATTCATCTACTGACTTCACATCTCCATGATGATACCAATCACTATGCACCTTGTATGCCTCATCCATCCCTCTTATTACAAGATGCTCAACCACAACACTGTTTAACTGTCGTACTACATTACGACAGTCTTTACAAGGACATATTATCATTTCTATGTCACCTAAAGCCGCAGACACATCCCTTACAAATTTCCAAGCTCCACTTTTATAACCAGGATCAGCTCTTCAATGGATAATTAAAGAAAAAAATCATAACTAAAAGAACATCTTAAAGTATCCAAACCCAAAATAAAACCTAATTATGAAATATAATTCCTTACCTGCATAGATGCACCCATGCCTTGTCCAACATTATATGTTATAATATAAATTTTAACCTTTATAGATAAAATAGAGATACATATTATACAAAGCTCACATTAAGCAACAATTCAGACAATACTGCACTACTTCAGACACATACAGATGCTCTTAAACCAATATCTAACTGTGTAAAATCTCACTAATCTAATCACTATTTATACGAATCAGACTCAAAGGACAAAACATAGCAATCACCAATATTCGTGTGTAATAATAATGTTTAACTATTGGTTGAGTGATACTAACCTGTTGTGTGAGTACAGAGAAATGAGAAGCTTCAGTTCCCCAACATTTCAATCACCAACACTTGGGAAAAAAAAAAAATCGTTCAGTTTATGAAGGCGCAAATACTCAAATCCAAAAGCTATTTTTGAGTCAAATCTGTAAATAATCGAACCCTAACAAAACAGATGGATTCGAAACTCCACATTCTCAAAATCTGTAAATAATCGAACCCTAAAAAACAGATAACGAAATAAATCTAGATAAATCGAACCCTAACAAAACAGATAACTAAATCTGACCCTTATCGAAATCAAAAGCTGTTTGAAATCACAAATAATCGAAACAAATAACGAAATTAGGAGGAAGAAGAAAGACATGCCTCAAAAATGGATTCGAGCTATCAATTGCGATGGATATGGAGATTTAGGGCGAAATTGGGGCTTTTCACAAACGGCGAAATTGGGGCTTTTCACAAACGGCGATAAAACTGAAGAATTGATAAGAAATTTAGAAGAATTTGAGCACACACAGAGAATTTAGAAGAAGAAATCTTCTTAGGTTGAGCTTAGGTTGTAACGAGAGAGAGAGAGAGTGTGTCGAGTTTTTGGGTTTTTTTTTTATTTGGCGATTAAGTGAATAATTTCACTAAGTATTGGCGGACAAAAGTCACTTTTGTTTCCCGCTACATAATTTTCCTATCATAGCGTTAATAAGATGCTATTAAAAAGTAAGCGAAAAAAAATCTCATCTTTCATAGCAGTGACGGAAAATGAGCTATATCCGTCTGCTATCAATGTACATATTTGTTGTAGTGGAAAAAAAGAAGAAGAAACTGATGAATCAAGAAAAGCCCACTTCTTGTTGCTGTGTTCTTGATGCTTCCACTTATGTTGGTTTCTGGATTCTCAATAGGTTGCTCACTAAAGGTTACTCTGTTCACGCCGCTATCCGTAAAAATGGTATACAATCTTTCGAATTCTCTTAAGGGTACAATAAAGTTTTCACCTTTTTTTATCCTTTTCCTAATTGGTTTTGACCAATTTGGGGGAATTGGGTTCAGATTTTGATATTGAACAATGTAAAGTTTGGATTTTTCTCATGAGGGGTTCTGGTTATAGGGGAGAGTATGCTTGAGGAGAAGATCAGAGACATGGAAGCTAAAGAAGAGAGATTAGAGGTTTATGATGTTGATGTGTTAGATTACCAAACCATCCTCGTTGCTCTCAACAATTGTAATGCTGTGTTCTGTTGCTTGGACAACCCTGAAGGGTATGATGTGAGTGTTTCTACCATTATTATCTTCTATCACTCAGTCACCACTTCTCTTGTAATTATCTCTCTATGTTTGTTTTATATATGAAATGTTTTATGTGAATGATTAGGAGGAGAAGGAAGTGGATGTGGAAGTGAGAGGAGCTATTAATGTGGTTGAAGCATGTGCAAGAACAGAGAGTATAGAGAAGATTGTGTTTTCATCTTCGTTGACTGCTGCAATTTGGAGAGATAACATTGGAACTCAAAAAGATGTCGATGAGAAGTGTTGGAGTGATCTTGACTTTTGTCTCAAAAAGAAGGTACTTTTATTTTTAACTATTTTTTATTTCAACTCTTTTATTATTACTTCATCTTAATAAATTATCAATTTATCGAAAAGCTCAACACATTCACAAAACATATTGGACCCACTGTTTATTATTGACCTGGGATGAACAATTATTTCATGTACTTTTTCATCAATCAATCTGAAATGTCTATTTTATTAATAATGATGTTTTGAAACTGCAATTTGTTGGAACCTTTTTAAATTTTTGGGGGTGTTGAATCTTTGTTGCAAAGTAAATTTAAAAATTGGGTCTCCATGAAATGTATTGGCATGCGTCATGTGTGTATCTAGAATAATTTTGGTCAATATTCAATGTAGGACGGCCTTAATAAAATATTTAAAGAGGTCAACCTAGATCATAGTTTAAAATTCTACTTAATTAGTTTTGTAATTAAGATTTTAGGATGAGTTTATGTTTTCTTAATAATTAAAAGTTGTGTGTGTGTGGCGGCTATATGTGCAGCTATGGCATGCTCTTGCGAAGACACAATCTGAGAAGGCAGCTTGGGCGTTAGCCATGGACCGAATGGTCAACATGGTCTCGGTTAACCCAGGCCTCATCGTTGGCCCCTCAGTGGCTCAACAGAACCCTAGACCCACCATGTCTTACCTCAAAGGTACATAATTAATAAACATATTCATTCATGTCAGTTAGATATGTATAAATTATAATCTAATTGCGGTGGCAATATATGCGATTGTAGGAGCTTCACAAATGTATGAAAACGGTGTGTTGGCATACGTAGACGTCGAATTTGTAGCGGATGTTCACATTCGAGCATTCGAGGACACTTCGGCTTGTGGTAGATACTTTTGCTTCAACCAAATTGTGAATACGGAAGATGAAGCTCTCAAGCTTGTGCAAACTCTGTCTCCTTTGATACCTATGCCACCAAGGTACATATTTTTATTATCTTTAGTATAATTACTACCCTTTTTTTTTGGTAAAGTGTATAATTTATACTTGTAATATTTGATCTAGGTATGAGAAAGAGATGCAAGGTAGTGAAGTTTATGAAGAGAGATTGAGAAACAAGAAATTAAACAAGCTGGTGGAAGCTGGCTTTGCATGTTAATTGGAATGGAGAAAAATTATACAAATTAAAGGGCAAGAAAATAATAAAGTAATAATAATATCTTGTTTACTTATTTTTTATTATTAAAATCTCAATTCAGTATTTTATATACTTATTTTTTTGTAACTTGAAATGAAAATTTTCGAGTGAAAAAATGTTTTACTCATAGAAAGTGAATTTTTATTATGATGTATATGTCCTTAAATCTTTGCCCAAAATAAAAAAGTTGTATGTCCTTAATTGTGGAATATACGATGAGGCCAGCTAAGCAACAAAGAAAAAAAATGTTGTATAAATCATCGAATGCTGCAAAACTACATATGCAAGCTAAGAAGTAGAAATGATATAAATGTTAACATGTGTCTGCTTTGATGTAATATATGAGTTGTCAACTTTAATGTATAGCTTACATTTAACAAATCATTATTTTTTTTCAATTAGATACTATCCTTTCTACAATACGAAACGTGCAATAAATGAAAAGCATATAATACTATTATACACTCGTACGATCCACACATTTTTTCCCAGTGGGTTTATCCACACTTCTCATAATGCAAGCTGTGATGTTAGACATGACGAATCACGCAAACAAAGTAAAGACAAAATAGTGCGTTTCTTTTTTTTTTCCCTTTCTTTTTTTTGACTTATCTTGTTTTGTAAATGGATAGATATCGTCATATCGATGACTAATGGTTACAAACTGTATATTAACTAATCGAAAACTTGTATATAAAGAGATTGTGGCCGATGTATTTCACGTCGTAGTGTGTATTTCATGTATACTAAGATTGAAATCTTGGGCCCTGAGGAAGAATAAAATTAGGCCGTCACATAAATAATTGCTAATGTTCATTAATAATGTTGACGAAGAGGAAGAAGAAATAAAAAACAGCTCATATGTGGACTATAGGTGCTACTGCTCCAGCCTCTAGTATTGTCACTTGACTTCGTCTCTATCGTAAGAAGTTGAACTATTACTTTCTCGTCCCACGCATGATGACTAGCAAAAGGTAAAACAATGATGGATAAGATCGATGGTCGTTTCAAAGGTCATTGTGCTTGAGATGTTGTTTCTTTGTTACACCTATGCTTGAATATATTTTATTTTTCGACATACTCTATTATTTCTCCAATCATTGAGCTAGGTTCCCTCTCGTGGGTTTTTTTTTCTTTTCATTTTGAATGAATTCTATTTTCCTCTTTCTTAACGTGAATAAGTGAACAACCAAACTTAAAAGCGGGTTTGTTTAATTTACTTTCCTGTAAATAAATGAATACTTGTACTCACATATGTTTTTTGTTTTGCTTACAAAATATGGTCTACATCCTCAACACTGATTTTTGTTGCCTTCTTTCTACTAAGCCTTTGAAATGTCGAAACCATCTCTCTGCATGTTGACCAACAAACTAGAACCTTGTTTGGTGTCCTTCTAAATGGATCCAGTTTCCTACTCTTTTGTGCAAAACAGCTTAATCAGCTAGAACATGCTCCTTTTTAGATGTTTTGGTACGTACGTACCTGATACAACAAAAAATTAAACTAAGATGTTCACGTAGAGTTGGTGACAGGTCACATTCAAAAGGAAAAGTCACTACACCATATAAAGTTATGAACCCAATACAGAAAATAATCGTTGAAATATGAGTTGGTACGTAACATATACAAAAAAAGTTACGAGTATACCTTTGATTGGTCATTCAAAGCTCAATGTCAGTTTTATAATTCCTCTATGATAGCACATGGAAGAGTCATATTACAGAGCAAAAGTAATTAGGTCTGTGATTCTTTTGAATCTTTTCCTGGTTTTGCACTAATGGTGATGCCCCAATATCGAGTCTGTGGTCCTCTTTGTGGTATGCAAGAAGCATATGAAACAACGAGAAAACAAGAGAGAAACAAGACACATGGTTTGGAGGGGAAAGGAGAGACGACGGACAAAGAACACGAACTTAACCAATCACGTTCCATCTCCTATCCCATCCCTCGTATATTAATTAGGATTTTGACCTGCCAAGCAAGCGCACCTGTCATGGCAAAGGTCATATACATCCCCCTCCTTATTTTCTTTTGTACACATGCTTCTATTCAGTTTGATAGCCCAAACAAAAGCATCTGCAAGTGCAAGGTGTTAATTCTATGGCGATAGATACCCAATTTAAGACCATACCCTTTTTTCACAACGAGGGTTGATATATTAGGATCAACGAGAGTTGACGAGAGGGTCAACGAGAGTTGGTTTGAGTCATCGAGAGATGATAATTAGGTAATCGAGAGTTGATTGGAGTCATCGAGAGATGATGATAGTTAGGGTCAACGAGAGTTGACTGGAGTCATCGAGAGTTGATGATAGTTAGGATCATCGAGAGTTGATGAGATTAGGATCATCGAGAGTTGATTGGGGTCAACGAGAGATGATATAATTAGGTCATCAAGAGATGATATAATTAGGTCATCAAGAGATGATATGATTAAGATCATCCAGATTTGATGATATGGTTAAGATCATCCAGATTTGATGATTGGAGGCTCAACGACAGTTGATTGGAGGATCATCGAGAGATGATATGGTTAGATCAACGATGGTTGATGATTAGTATCAACGATGGTTGATTAGATATAGATCAACGATGGTTGATGATTAGTATCAACGAGAGTTGATGATTGGATCAAACGAGAATTGATCATGGCTTGTTTTGTTTCCGGGACGCTCTTGTAAACCTCTACAAGAAAGAAAACAACAGAGTTCGAAGATTTCATACGGACCAAACACAATCCAGTAATCCAATTCTATAAGATATGTTAAAAAAAAAACCCTAAAGATTCAGACACAGTATACATATATATATATATAGAGAGAGAGGAGAGAGGAAAACCTAGAATCGGAGCTGGTTTAAGCTTTTAGAGAGATCTTACGATTGTTAATAGTTTAAGGTATAATAAAGCCATCGACGATCCACATGAAATAGAAGAAGAAGTAAAAGGCGGTTTAATATGTTCGCGGGTGTTTTAACTTGGCAAGATTCACCAATGCTGGACTACTTTGATTATTTGTGATGAAAACTCAAGTCATAATAATCATATTACCAACCAAAAAAAAAAAGAAGAACAATAATCCTATAACTTGGGCTTTACAATATAATGGGCTTAAAAAGATTATTGGGCTTTGAGGAGTAGTAAAAAAAATGAAGACTCTAAACACTTTGACTTCCATAAATCAAAGCATTAGGGTTTGAGTGCGAACGCTATCTTCTTCAAGCCGAGAACGAAAAACCCCAAGCTCTCAATTCGGATTCTGCAACCATGAGTCGGTCTGGTCAGCCTCCGGATCTTAAGAAGTAAGCCCTTGTTCTTATTTTTCTCTTTCTGTTTCTGCATCTCACTGTTTCTGATTGGTTTTTTTTTGTCTAATCTATTGTTTGGATTTTGTTTTCGTTCGATGCAGGTACATGGATAAGAAGCTCCAAAGTAAGTTCAATATCTTTATCCTCGTTTAGCTACTTAGATAACTTTGATTTTTTATATAATCTTGAACATATCCCTGAAGATATAGAGAAGAACGATATAAATCTGCTAACTTTTTAGATTTTGTGTCTGGGTTTGATTTTTACTGAATTTGGTAATAGTTTCAAGAATCTCCCATGTTCTTGAAAGTAGTTTTCTTGTTATTTTGATTGGTCATTCAGCAAGTTTGTTTATCACCTTGTTTTGGGTGTGGAGATTTATGAATTGTATTTGAAATTGCAGTCAAGCTTAATGCTAACAGAATGGTGACTGGAACACTTCGTGGGTTTGACCAGTTCATGAATCTTGTTGTGGATAACACTGTTGAGGTGAACGGTAATGACAAAACCGACATTGGGATGGTGGTAAGTCTCTCTCTCGATGTTGTGTCCCTTTGTTATCAATCGTTTGTTGTTCTTGACTGATTGAACTTTGATTTTGGTATGGTTGCAGGTGATTAGAGGAAACAGCATTGTCACTGTTGAAGCTCTTGAACCAGTGGGCAGATCTTCTTAGCTCGGTGTATGCATTGGTAATCATCTTTTTGTGTTCTAAGGCTCTAAGCACTAGCTTTGAGAAAATTTGGTGGTAGATGAACTGATTCTGTAAGAAGTCTACATGAATACTCTTTCTTGTACTAAAAAGATTGCAATGAACCCCACCGATGTGATGACTTGTGCTTTTACTTTGGATACCAATGCTTAAACCTCTAATATCATCTTATTTAGCTTTGGTATATGCATCTTTTAGTCATCTTTTGTTCGTGGTAGATAGATTTGCAGCTTATTATGGATACAATGTAGGAAGAAGTCTACTCTTTCTTGTTGTACTCAAAGATGGCGGTAAACCTCACCAATGTCCTTCTGCTTTTACTCTGGATCCACTCCTTTGATCTCAAATCTTCATCTTCTTCTGTCAAGGACACCTTTTGATAAACCAATTTTTTCACGTAGCTGAAACAATGCTTAGTTGCAATTATAAAGAAGACAAACCTGCAGAGAACAACAACAGGCTCGGCATGTGTCAATCACTAGCCAGAGAAATGAGACTCCCATCAGTCTATGCCGCGACTATTGATACTGTTTCCCGACTTACATTGTCTGTTTCAATTCAATACATAGGTAAAATGCGTTAGGTTGACATCTATTTTCAACCATTGAATCAATTACTACCTCATACACTTCACCTATAAAACAAAAAGTTTATTGATCAACTATTGCCACAGCCTCAATAACTCAAATCTTCAAAACAAGATGTTTTTTTTTAACTTTGAAATACCATCACGTCAAGCACATATCCAAATTTCACAAGCTTTCCCATAGCCCAAAAATAAAGCAGAACACACTCTATGAAACCAACAAAAGCAACTGTGTGTGCAACCTCCATTTGCGTACAGAGAATCTAGCATGAGGTCGGTCACACACTACAACGCGCGAGTGAGTTGAGCCATTGGGGAAGAGCTTGCTTCTCGAAAACCCCTTTAGGAACCAAACTTGTGTGACATATGAAGTCAAATCTCAACTGGGCCTAATATTAATTCCAACTAACAAGCCTGGCCCATATACGACACAAGATTCATCGGAAGCAAAACGATGGTCGTCGCCGGAAAAAAACAGAAATAAAGACGAAGAACATTGAGATCTCAAAATCGGAGATTTAACAATGGCGAATCAAGGAGCGAAGAAACGAAAGGAAGAGAACGCCAAACACATGGCTAAGCTTCGTCGTCTCATCATTGCTTCCAATGTATGTATTGTTTCCTCTCTTCCATAGATTCGATCCTTCATGGATTAGATCTCACTTCCACGAAATTGAGAATTGGATCTGGTAATTTTGATATTCACAATCACAGGTTGTGTACTTCGTTGTGAGGATGCTGATTTTTCATTCAAGCTTTACTTGGAAACATTGGATCGGCTTAGTGATAACTTCGCTAGCTTACGCGTTTCCGTATAAGCAACTCAATCAAATGGCTAAACCTAGTGTTACTGACGATGGTGAGCTTATCGATGGTGGATTTGACATGACCACTGGTGGAATCTGTGGGTACGCTTCTTCTGTATCTTTGGATTTGCATTTGGTTGTGCAAATTTTAATATCATAGTTTCTGATGATGTTTGCAGGTACTTGCACGATCTCATCTATATCACCTGCTTTGTTCAGCTAGCTTCTATCATCTCTGGAAAGTTTTGGTACATGTATCTAGTGGTACGCATGTTTTTTAGTTTTTTTTTTGCTTATTGATAGCTCCTGAGTGAGAGAGATATGTAAAGAGTTTGATTGAAATCTTTTGTTTGGTTTTTGTAGATTCCTGCGTTTGGTGCGTACAAAGCTTCTGGTCTTATTCGAGGATTCATGTCACAAGGCTCAGAGGTAAAATTCTCACTTAGTTTAAGTACTGTTCAACTGCTTTTAAGAAAGGCAAAAAACAAGCTTTATCATGTCTCTGTTTTTTTTAATTAATTAGGGAGGTGTGGAAGATGAAAAAACCCGTAAAAAGCGAGAGAAGATGGAGAAGAAAGCTTCGAGAGGGCAAGTCGTCAGGACGAGAACAAGATGAATGCGTTTTTGTGGAATACAACATGAACTTGGGGAACGTTCTTCATTACTATACAAATGTATCAACAGGTTAATTCTCTAGGTTCTGTGAATCCCTTTTACATTGACATTGTCAGCTCTATACAATATTTTACTTTGATGGGGAATAGTCATCGAGTAGAACACAGTCAATTCGCTGGAGATAGACGTTTTTTTCTGTGAGATCGTAACCGATATTGTAGTATTGTTGAGCCATTAGCCCAATAGCTGTGAAATCCTTATATTCTCCTCCCTGTTCTGTGGTTGGCCTCACCGACATGCAAAAGACGTTATGATATGTATCAGATTCTGACATTGGATAAAACATGCTTGCGGCCTCCATAGCCAACTCAGCTCCCCCTGAAAAATGAAATGTCACCACAGGGAAGCCTATTAGCTCTTCACTCACTCTTCCATGGTAGCACAAGAGGTCTCTAAACCAGAATCTCTCTAATCTTGGTTCCAGAATGGATTTTATTTCATTGTAGAGTTCTCTGTAGGCTATATCTGCTAGCCAGGTATAGAGTGTGCCTGAGTCGAGTATGACCCCTGTTCTTGGTCCTCTTTTTCTGAATACCACCGGTTCAATATTGAGTTGTTTTCCCCCAACACTAATCCCTTCAAGAGTCATATAGTAGACACCATTATCTGTGTCAATGGGTGTTGGATCGCCGAGAATGTCCGCGTCGCCCAGAACCAGCTGATTGTAACCGTAGTTTTTGTTAGCTAAATCGCCGATGCAGTAAGAGAATTTAGACCCTAGCTGTAGTGCAAGCGATGTGGGTTTGGCTCCTAAACCCAAAATACCTGTGATCTCACTCTCCAACTGCTCTCCATTCTCATGCCCACACCCAAAGGCAACAGGTTGGGTCACAACAGTGTTTCCGTTTGGTGTTGTGAATATCAACTGTTCTTTAGCCAGAACGCCTTTTGAGCCAGCGCCACTTATATATACCTGATCGTAAATGCACTCGTTTGAGGAGCCGCAGCTTCCGTGTGGTGCATACCTGCAAAATCGATCATTGCAGGAACACTTTGCAAATGTTGAAGACAATGCTGGATTGAAGACAGGATGGATCATACGATCTGATGAGCAGTATTTGCAGGGAAGACATTGGATCCATAAAAGTGAGCTTCCAGTATCCATGATAGTGAACTGCGGTACTGGAGGCTGTCCTACCGAGAAGTTCACATAAAACATTGACGACTGGATTGCTTGATGAACATCAATTTGGAAATCGCTGCTGCCCAGCTCTTTTTCAATAGAATTCTGCAGATACTTAAATCGGGCAGATGAAGTATATGTCAGGTGTTCGATATGTTCCTCTAGAGTGACTGGAACTCGGGCATTTGGGTTGCGACGAGCCACTGATTCACGGTGTATCAGCTTCATCGCCATTCGACTAGGTTTAACGGATTCCGTAACTGCGAAGTAGTATGAGACAATGATGAAGAGTACGAGTGATGTTTTGAAAAAAGATTCCATTGCTGTTCAGCCAGAACAAGTACATGGTTTACAGTAACTACATAGACCATTTTGTAACACAAATGAAGATTAAGATACGGTAATAGCATCAAGACTGTGGTATGAAAAACAATATAAAAGATCAAAACACAACGAAACGAATTGATGACAAACAAATAATATCCAAGAACAACCAAAGATCATGAGACTATAAATAGCAAAAGTTGTTGGGGTTTTTATGTATATAAAAGCTATCATGTGCTTTACATCTTTTGTAGTTTTGTGTTTTAGAAAAATATACAAAACAGAAAAAATTAGAAGTTGAAGTCAACATATCATTAAGTTGTTTGGTCAGTGTTTGACCAAACATTACTTTCACAGGACCACCACAAGTATTAAACGAGTTTGAGAGAGACAGACCAAAATAAACACATTTCAAGAAAACCGTAATATATATATACATCCAAAACAGTATTCATTAGACCCATTTACATGTCTATATAAAACTCAAATCCTGAGGAATATTATATATTTTTTTCTCTCTTTGTCCAAGATCTACTACTACCTTGGACCAGACAATTCCATGGCGAATGAATCTAAGGCCTGATTATCATCTTCATCGTCAAATCCTGAGGAACCAAACAGATGTTTGGTTTGGTTGTTGCCGTTAGCATCAGTAGAGGTAATACTCCTGTAAGAGATGTTGGCATGGTAGAAATGTGAATGGTTATGTGAAGCAGCCCATCTCTCTGCTAATCCATCTCCTTCAAGCATCTGAACCACTTCAGACATTTTCGGTCTGTGAGCTGGAAGAAACTGAGTGCAGAGCAAAGCAACTTGTAGCATCTCTCCAACTTCTATTCTATCGTAGTTTGTCCCAAGTTCTCTGTCTACAAGCTCCTCTACTTTCATATCTTTATGTAGCTTCCTCACCTGCAACACCAAGAAGAGTTTTAAGACTATCTTTTGATTACATGTTTGGTCTAAAACTCTAAATTTATAGTAATTACTTGCTTACCCATTCAAGCATAGCTCCTTTCTGACTCACGGTTTTGCCAAACTCGAGAGCTCTCATTCCTGTGATGAGCTCTAGCAAAAGTATACCGAACCCAAAGACATCGGTTTTCTCAGATGACTGACCAGTGGAGAGATACTCAGGTGCAATGTGACCAACTGTTCCTCTAACCGCGGTTGTGACATGTGAATCCTCGTGGTTGAGTAGCTTTGCGAGCCCAAAATCACCAACAACAGCTTCAAAATACTCATCTAAGAGAATGTTTGCTGCCTTGACATCTCGGTGAATGATCTTGGGATCACATTGCTCGTGTAGATAAAACAAACCTCTTGCAGCACCTATCGCTATCTTCTTCCTTGTGTTCCAGTCCAATGCTGGTTTAGCTGTAACAGTAAAAAACATTAGTTCAAGTGATTACAATTCCGTGACTAAAGAGCAACTAACAAAAACCAGATCTATGAATACCTTTAAGCCTAGAGGCGACACTGCCATTGGACATGTAAGGGTAAACAAGAAGTCTTTCGTTAGAACTCACGCAATAACCTATTAACCGAAGCAAATTCCTATGAACAGCTAAGCTGATCATCTCAAGCTCAGTACGAAACTGTGAGTTCCCAGAAGTTCCATTCACATCTTTCAGTCGTTTCACTGCAACCACTGTCCCATCCCCGAGCTTTCCTCTGTAGACATTACCAAACCCACCAGCACCAAGAATGCTCTTGGAACTAAAACCATCCGTAGCTACATGAAGTTCTCTGAATGTGAAGCTTCTTAGATTTCCCAATCCTAGTAACCCTTCCTCTTGCTTGTCTGCATAAAGAACCAAAACTTAAGACAAGAGAAAAAATCTCCCTGAAATCAAATCACATAAACCACAAGCTAACTCGAGTTGACAAACCACTTATGCGAAGCATCATTAGCCTTCTTTGCTTCTTACGGTACCAAATGAACCCGAGAGAAAGGATTACACTGACAGCAAAACCAAGGCTTACACCAAGTGCAACCGCCAATATGTTGGTTCTACGTCCTATAAAATCCCAAATGGTAGTAAACTAATGAGAAATGGACAAAAATCAAATGAAAAAAAAAAAAAAAAAGCAAGATTACTGAAACTGATGTTTTTACCTGATGAGGAGCGTAAAGAAACAGAAAGAGGACTTGAACTGATAGATCCTGCACAAATCTCAGGTGGACTGTTTTTACAAATCAAAGGGTTCCCAGCAACACTGCATTTCAACAGTGAAACGATAAGAAAACTCAATTCTTGACAAGACCAAGAAAGTGTGTTGTCACTCAAAAATGTTAAAAACCAAAAAAAATAAAGTCTTTACCTGAATGTCCTTGCAGGGAATTTAGTAACAGGACCTCTGAGATTGTTATAAGACAAGTCTCTGAAACCAAACATCAACAAAAACATGAGTCTTAAGGTAAAAAAAATTCAAACTTTAAGTCTCTATATACTCACAAGAAAGAGAGATGAGGGATTTGAGACAGAGAAGCAGGAAAGGGCCCAGATAATGAGTTGTTGTTCAACCTCCTAATCAAATCATTACAGAAAACGTACGAGGTTTTAAGTTAAGAGCACGAAGCTTTGATTGGTTAAAGAACATCATTAGCAAACCTAAACAGAAGAGAACTCACAGATATAGGAGACTACTCAGCTGGTTAACAGAAGCGGGGATTTCACCGGAGAACCGGTTATTGGATAAATCCAAAGTCTGTAATTTGGGAAGAGAACAAAGCTCCGGTGGGATTTTGCCTGAGATGTTATTGTTCTGTAATAACCTACAAGATTCCAAAAAACAGAACAAAGGGTTGAAGAAACAAACAAAAGAAGACATTTTTTATATATATATATAATTGAAGAAAGAAACAAAATAATCTTACACTTGTCGAAGATTAGTGAGATTTCCGATTGAGCCAGATAAAGTTCCTGAAAGAGACTGACTTGGAGCTCCTCTGAAATTGGGAGAAACAGAGAGAGAGACAAAGATGAAGAATTTGTCACCATTATGAAAAACAAAAACAAAAAAAAATCGAAATTTATATATGCTTACAGGCCAGTAACGAGGTTGTCTTGAGAACAAGTAATCATAGTCCAGCTACAAGGATCAACAGAGAACTCATCCCAGTTGTTCAAAACACCATGTGGATCATGTAAATCGTTCTTTATGCTTATCAACGCCTCCACTGTAAGAAAAAAACATCAACCAAAGTAAGAAAGTTTCAAACTTTCGTATACCCAAATGGAAAAAAAAACGAGTCTTTTTGTCGTTTTTATTTACCTTCAGGGTTTCTGGGCTCGGAAGAGAGAGAACAAGTAACGAAGAAACAGAGT